>NC_081408.1:318385648-318387142 GCF_030272615.1 Cryptomeria japonica
ATATGTATATAAACATATTATATATACAATGTCATATTATACACATATTATATATTACATACATTATATGTATATACACATATAATACATAGAATATCATATTATACAATAGCATGTACGCACTATTTATAGTAAAGATAACGCATATGTGCTGTTTAAAGGGAAACAAGCACGTACACGCTGCTTACACTATAAATACCCCGTACGTGCTTTTGACTGTTTAGGCTTGGAAATAGGCCTAGATGACAAAGCTATGGATTGGAAGTTTGATTTCCCTCCATTTCTCTCATTTTTGATGTGTTTTATTTTATCAACTTGGTTTATCGACTTTGTCATCATCAAGTTTACACTTCATAAAGTGGGTATTTCTAAAATTACCACCATATTTTCACCCATCTTCTGAGCTTTCTAACCATATAATTTGTTTTCAATTTGGACAATAATAACATATTATTATTGAATTTCTTTTACTAGTGTCTCCATAGTTCCAACAGACATAGGTGCACCATTTTTTCAATAACTTTTGATATATGTATCCAAATTTAAAAAACTTTATATATTATTGTAGTGCACTTGATTTTTTAGATTTTTTTTTTAAAATTGTATTTTTGATTTGTTTAGTGCAACTAATGCTTCACGCATGAATAGGTACCAAATTTTTAGGATGTGCTCGATTGAAAAAATCATTAAAAAAAAAATACTCAACAAAAAATTACAACAAAATACACATATTCTAGTACTCACTCTTAACTATCTTTCTGCCAAAGGATTTCTCAAAATACTAAATCTAACTATGACTTTTTTGATGCACATGTCAGACACTATGTTATGTTTTTCAGAAAAAAAAAATAGGGTCAGTTTTTCATGCGCGAAGGATTTGACCCCCTTAATCTTATCCAATTTTGAAAAAGTTTAGTAGTTTGGAAACTAGGTTTAGAGTAATACAATATTTGTTCTTTGATTAGCTTCATATCTTGAGTGGATGACTTTCAAATTTTGCCTCTAAGTTCATGTTCACCTAATTTTAGAAAAAACGTCTCCAATTATACCCCCCTTTTTTACCACCATCTTTGTGCACTTACCCATTTCTTGGTTTGAGTGCTTACTATTATTGATGTGAGGACATGTCATGTCACATTTATATCTTTCGTGCGTGATTTAGAACCCACATTCTCATATGCACTCATTAGATTCTTGAGAATCGATTTCTCACTTGAATCATCCGATGCTCTTAGCCCAAGAATTTGCATGATGGGGCCTAAATTTTTAGATTTCTCATCATTTCAATAAATAGTTGACATCTTCCGCTCTCATTTAACTTTCAAAGTACAATCTCCAAATTTGGTTAGCATATCTTTGACAAGGACGCTTTAAAATCTTATTAACCATTGGTTGCAAAATATTGGTATCAATATCAATAAAATACCTAGGCTTTCTAGGAGGTGTTCTCAAAGTTTGAGTTGCCTAAATATTAGGAATTTTAACAACATTAGG
>NC_081408.1:318387642-318445142 GCF_030272615.1 Cryptomeria japonica
AATAGAGATAGAGAGGGAGATATATGAGGAGAGGGAGGAAGAATAGAGATAGGTAGATACATGAGGGGAGGAAAAGAGAGAGTGAGAGAGAGAAAGAGAGAAAGAGGGAATGAGAGAGTGAGAGAGAGGGAAAGAAGGAAAGAGTTAAAGAGAGAGTGAGAGAGGGAAAGATAGGGAAAGAGGGATAGAGAGACTGAGAGGGGGGGAAAGAGGGGAAAGAGAGGTTGAGAGAGAGAGAGAGAGAGAGAGGCAAAGAGGAAAATAGAGGGGGGGAGAGAGAATAAGAAAGGGAGCTGGGAAGGAGAGAGAAATGAAGATTAGAGATAGAGAGGGAGATATAGGAGGAGAGGGAGGAAGAATGGAGATAGGGAGATATATGAGGGGAGGGAAAGAGAGAGAGAGAGAGAGGGAAAGAGGGAAAGAGGAAAAGATATGTAGAGAGAGAGAGAGAGAGAGGGAGAGAGTTGGGAGGGAAAGAGAAATGAAGAATAGAGAGAGAGAGAGAGGGAGATATAGAAGGAGAGGGAGGAAGAATAGAGATATGGAGATATATGAGGGGAGGGAAAGAGAGAGTGAGAGAGAGGGAAATAAGGATGAGAGTGAGAGAGATGGAAAAAGGGAAGAGAGAGGGGAAATAGGGAAAGAGAAGGAAAGATGGAGTAGAGAGTGTGAGAGAAAAGGAAAGAGGGAAATAGAGGGAGAGAGAGAGTAAGAGAGAAAGGGAAAGAGGGAAATTGAGGAAGAGAGAAAGAAGAAGAAAGAGAGTTGGGAGGGAGAGAGAAATGAATAATAGAGATAGAGAGGGAGATATAGGGAGGAGAGGGAGGAAGAATAGAGATAGGGAGATATAGGAGGGGGAGATGAAGAATAGAGATAGGGAGATAGATAAAGAGAAAAAGAGAAAGGGACTGGGCGGAGATACTTTAGAAGGAAAGAGGGAAAGAGATGGAGAGAGAGAGAGAGAGAGAGAGAGAAGAGAGAGATGAAGAATAGATATAGATAGGGAGATAGGAGATATAGGAGGAGGGGGAGGAAGAATAGAGATAGGAAGATATAGGGGGGAGGGACGAAGAATAGAGATAGGGAGATAGAGTGAGAAAAAGAGAAAGGGACTGGGAGGGAGACACTTGAGAAGCAAAGATCAAGAAAGAGAAAGGGAGAGAGGGGAAGATAGAGAGAGAGAGAGAGAGAGAGAGAGAGAGAGATGAAGAATAGAGATAGAGAGGGAGATATAGGAGGAGAGGGAGGAGGAATAGAGATAGGGAGATATAGGAGGGGAGGGAGGAATAATAGAGATAGGGAAATATAGAGAGTGAGAAAAAGAGAAAGGGTGCTAGGAGGGAGAGAGAAATGAAGAATAGAGATAGGGAGATAGAGAGTGTGAGAAAAATAGAAGGGAGAGAAGGAAAGAGGGAAAGAGAAAGGGAGGAAAAGAGGGAGAGAGAGAGAGAGAGAGAGAGAGAGAGAGAGAGAGAGAGAGAGAGAGGGAGATAAAGAGAGAAAGAAAAAGAGAAAGGGAGTGGGAGGGAGAGACTTGAAAAGGAAAGATGGAAAGAGAAAGGGAGAGAGGGAAAGAGGGAGAGCGAGGGAGAGAGAGAGAGAGAGAGAGAGAGAGAGAGAGAGAGAGAGAGAGAGGTAGGGAGAGAGAAATGAATAATAGAGATAGAGAGGGAGATATAAGAGGAGAGGGTTGAAGAATACAGATAGGGAGATATAGGAAGGGAGGGAGGAAGAATAGAGAGGGAGATAGAGAGAGTGAGAAAAAGAGAAAGGGAGTGGGAGGGAGAGACTTGAGAAGGAAAGAGAGAGAAAGAGAGAGAAAGTTCAAAGATAAAAAAAAAATGCATGGAATACATGTGGCAAATATGGCGCACACCAAATAAGGCACGCGCCAAATGTATTTTTCATTTTTTTTTCATTTGGCATGCGCCAAATGTGTTGCCTTGGGAAACATGAAGCCTAAGGCTTGGATTTACCTTGGGCATCCAACCCAAAGGCTTGTACACCTTTCTCAGGCCTAAGATGTGTTTTCCAACAAATATTGAAAATTTTCTCTTTTTTGTTCATGCTTTATGTTAGGTTTGCACGTATTTCAATGAAATAAAAAAAACACCATACAATCATCAAGCTCTATCTTAGCTATCCAACCATATAATTAGTTTCAAATTTTGATAATGTTAAGGTCTTCATCCATAATTTCTTTTGTTAGTATGTCCGATTTTTGTCAAAAACCACAATGTCGTATTTTGGCCATAGATTTTTACTCGTTTATCCAATTTTGAAAAAAATTACATCTTTAGAAACTAGACTCCATTCTACACAATTTAAAAAAAAACTGGTTTTTGAATAGTTTTCACAAATTTTGGGGGGGAGCACACTCAAATTTATGTGTTTTAGGATGTGTCCACTTCGGAAATTCATAAAAATTCAAATATTCATAAGAAATTAGCCAAAAAATATGGCATAAAATTCAATGTGTTAGATAATTTCTAACTAGAGCGATTTGCAAAATTCTAAAAAAAAGTTAACGTTTTAGGGGCACCACATTTCGTGCTATGTTATTTTTTACAGAAAAAATAGGACCAATAAATGTGGTGCCCCTTTTTGAAACCCTTCATCTCCTCCATTTTCAAAAAAAATTAGTAGTTTAGAAAGTACATTCAAAGCACTTCAACTTTTGTTGTTGTTGCATCTTCAAATTTTGAGTATACCTATCTTCAATTTCTCATTGAAGTTCAAACTTTGCTGATTTCAGAAAGAAAACAAAAAGTGGCATCTTAAGACCCCTTTTTGGTCCCCCATCTTTGTGCACTTACCCTCATAGATTTGCTATTTTTAGTTCATGGTTGATGCGTGCTATCTTTCTCTTTTTATGTGATCGCTTGTGTTCTTGAGATGACATTTTCAAGAATGATATTATTAGAGACATTTTGATATCAAGGTCTCTTCAACTAGTTGACTTGAGGCCTTGTTTTTGGTTTTTAGTTTTTGTGTTGTGTGTCTTTTGGTTATAAGGTCGAGGAGGAGGAAGAAGAAGAATAAAAGTGTATCTAGGTTAGTTATTATCATCACATTGAGCATTTTATTCTTATTAAAGACTATTGGAGGTACACCCCTTGAAGTAGATTAGGATGTTGCCTCCTCAAAATGGCATATTATTATCAAGTATTTGTATAGCCATTTTTTTATATTATTATTATTGTTCAAGTTATTTCATTACAAAGTCAAATAGAATCTCTTTAGGAAAAAACAAAGCTAGAAAATATTGTGTGTGAATGCGCACACACACACACATATTGCACTTTGATCCTATTTGAAAGTGTTGTGAAGGAGGTTCCCAATGTATAGGTGTTCAAGTATGGGGTTGATTTAGTATGCAAGAAATAAATTATCAATTTAAAACATTTATAATGAGTTAATCATTCAAGTGAATCTCTCAATTGCAACTAAGGGTAAAAATATTAAGATAAAATATAAACTTTTTATACTCAAAAGAAACTTAGATGGTTTAACTTTGTTTCTTTAGACAAAGTTTTGAGGAAGTACACAAGCCAATATTCAATGGGTACATATTTAATATATTCTTGAAATGTGATGACCTCGGTGCAATCCAATTAGAAGAGTGTATTCTTCAATGAGTGATTCATGATCTATTTGATCTCAATGAGTTTATGTCTATAGCTAGGGCATGCACCTATCCTATATGGATAGATGCTTATCTTGGATGGATAAAAAAATTATCTCGTATGAAAAGATGCCTATTTATATAGTTGGATGCTTGTTTCAAATGGTCAAAATCCTATCTCGTATGGATAGAGGTACCTAAGTATATAGACAAATAAAAACTTAACAACTTGAGTAAAAATAGAAAGAAACAAAAAATAGTGGCAAATTTGGGTACAAAAGTTGGGTCATTACTCTATGCCAGCTTTGAAAGTAGTCATATTCATGATTTTAAAAGTTTACATGATCTGCTTATGTTGGATTGAATTTTATAAGTTCTCACTAATGTAGGGATTAGTAGTATTAATCTCCCCTTAAGTGTTGGAACATGTAATGTTATTCATGCCTTAGCTTATTGTCATTATTTCGTAAGTGATAGGACAATAAGCAAAATCTAGCCTATAGATGGAAGTGGTGGATGAAAATTATGACACAAAGTTTGAATAATTATTATTTATGTTTTTGTTCATTATTTTTTTTTAAAGTTTTGGCACAAAATCATTGAAAGTACTTGTTGAGGAAAGGACTAGTTCACCATTAACGTAGTGTCTCAGATTAAAAGGTAAATAAAATGTGAACTACAAGTCAAAGGGTATGCTAAATTTGGTTAAATTAGTTATAGGGTTGGATGATAAATGACATTGATGAGCATCTTTAAAAGTTTTCTAAACAATGATCTCTTCCTTATGTCAAAACTCCTTGATCTAATTTAATAATTTAGCTAGGTTGGACTCATTATTAAGATTATTCCAAGCATGAGTTCATAAATTATGAAAGATCTTTTGAATGTATCCCATGGATTATATATCCAATCTATATTAAGCACTATTTTGGAACAGCCTTGGGCCATCTCTGACAACTTGTCACTTAAATTCACATGAATTCTTGTAGGATTTACCTGTCACGAACCAAAAATGTCATCTTATACCTTTGCACTGGTGCCTCATGTCAATCAGTCAAACTGCTGGGATAACACTTATTTCTACCTTATGTCAAACCATGTATGTTAGGTATTTTCAAGTAAAGATTCTTGTAACTTTACTTATGTCACGAACCCAAAATGTTTAAGTAAAGAGGACCAACAGAGCATGGAAATGGAGGTGGTCACATGGGTGTGTCATCTTATAACTTACAGCGGTGCCCCACCTCTAGTCATAACACTCAATTCTACCTTATCTCAAATAGAGCATGGAAATGGAGGTGGTCACATGGGTGTGTATATCATGTGATGATCTACTTTTACATTCTTTGTTTTGTAACATTTTTTTTTAATATTTTTATCTTTAGATGTTGGTAATTATAAAATATTGTATTCTCATAATTGTTTAAAATGGATAAGAAGAAAGGATCACATTATTGGTTCCAAAAAAATGAAAAATATTTCAAAAATTATTTAAGTTGGTACATAAGAATATACTACTAGTGTCTAATTTTTAGATTATGTATATCTAAAGCATTTGTATGTATTTAATTTGTATACTGTGAGGCATTATTAGGCACATTTTACTTTTTTTTAAAAATAAAATAAAGAATATAGGGGTTTTATAGGTAACCCATCCTTTTAATAAATTGATATAAAATTATTTCATATTCAAAGGGATACCACAGAATTCACAAACCTATCAATAAAAATATTCATAAACAACAATCCATAATGAACATTCTTGTTGTAGAATAAATACCACATAATTGTTGACAAAAAAAATACCCATTCATACATCCAAGGGAAAATACAAAGAACAAAGATCATGCGACAAAATATACATACCAACTAAAAACTAAAATATGCAAAACTTAACATCCATATTTTGGAGAAAAACCATCAACATCCATCGTAATAGCTACCTGCATTTAAAAGAGATGGAGACATGAGTTTTAACTCTAACAATTCCTAACAAATCATACTAGCATCCTAAGGAAAAATCTCCCACCACTCATATCATATAGGTATTTGCAAGCACAATTAGAAAAATATGAGGACCTACCACATTCTCAATATTTACAAACTTAATACCTTTTTGAACCTTTGCTTGCTATAGTGCCCTTGTGGTTTTGTTATCCTCTAAAATTAGAAGAGTATCTAGAATCCCTATATGATATGACACTACCAAATGCCTCAACATAGAATTAATGTCCTCATAATAAGAATCCATTTCTTAAACACGAACTAATAAGTTAAAGACTCATAAGTTCATATGCCTACCACATCCTCAAGATTTATAAATTTAATACATTTTTGTGCCTCTACTCACTATAGTGCCCTTTTTGTTTTGTCATCCTTTGATTAGAAGAGTGCAATATTTGGCAATCTCTAGAATCCCTATATAATATGACACTACCAAATTCCTCAACATAGAATGAATGTCATTACAATAAGAATCCTATTGATGAAGAGTTATACACTTCACCAACACAGAATAAAAAAACACTAAGTATATCATATTCTCTCTTGAAAAGAAACCCTATTTGGTCAGTCCAATATGATAAGTTGAAGAATATGGTAGTCAGGTCTTGACAATGCTTGGATATATCAATAGATATATGTGATAATGCTAGTAAATAAGAGGACTTACACGTCTTAAAGAGCTTCTTTCCTACAATCAAGCCTTTAGCAAATTCTAAGAGACCTAAGATCTTAAATACATCAGATTTGACAATAGAAATTGATGTATTTAGACATATGAAAACTCATTTTCAAATTAATCTCAAAATGATAAGATTTAGAAAGTTAACTATTCTTTAATCTAATTCTTAAATCTAAATGAAATGTTGTTGTTAACATATGAAATCCACAAAATCAGACTCTACTTTGCTAGGGCCCAGATTTACCATAGCTCAGACAAAATTGACAAAACATTCAATAGAAATACTTCATATTTCAGATTATAAAACATTCATCAAAACCATAAGATAATGCAAATAAATGAATAACTGATAATTGAACTCAAATTCATAAAAGTGTTCAAACTAATCATGCATTGGAACTTACAATCAACAAATGTCAAATAGTATGGACTTAGACTTCACCATTTATCAACTCTAACAAATCATCACACTAAACTAACTTGAAAATAATAATATTGAGAGATATGAAACTATGCTACCTTCAAACTCAACACAAAAAATGACCAATGAATTAAATTTCTGCATTAACTTTTCCAATATGTCTGCAACAATTTCCAATTCCTTCTGAACAATTTACAATTCTGAAAAATAATGAAAGAGGCATCAGCCTTTAATAGATTTTAAAATTGGATTGAAAAGCCATGATCAAATCGTTTCAAGGGCCCAGATTAAACCTCTAAAACCCTAAGACACTTTACATTAAATATTTTTCACCAACCATACTAAAAGACAAAATAATACCTTTTTCCTAGAGAATAAGACAAAATAATAGTTTTTTTTGGAAAATACATCTTTTTGGATTTATAATATTAATTTAATTTTGCCAAATTTCTTAATTTTTTCAATAAATCATTTCTCCCTATGTTATGTCTAATTGCTTTTTCTTTTGCAGCATATTCCATAATTTTTACACAACTAGGTTTAACTTGTCTTGAGGTGGCGCGAGAATCATGTTGATTCTGAACACTATTGCAACAAATTCATCACTAAAATACTTGATATTTAAGTCTCATTCCAATTTGACATCTTTGTAGCTATGTATACATATAAAGCATATTAGCCTCTTCCAGATTGTCTTTAGAAAATGCAATTTTCTTCTTAGAAGAAAAGTTTTTTTTTCATGTAGCCTCAAATGCTTGAACACTCATTCTACTTTTCTTTGTGTCAGTGCTTCTAATTGATTGTTTAGAATTTTCTATAAAATAGCCAATATTAATCCATAGAAATTTGGATCAATAGCGAACAAACACGATTTAATCAAAAGGTTAAAATCCTCTGCACTACAGGCTCTACTAAACTTAGGGTTTTCCCTTTACAATACTTTATGATTCCCAACAAGTTATACCAAGTATTGCAATATAGCAGATTATTCTCAATAGAGCTTAATCACTAGAAATTTAACCAAAGCAAATTTTATCAACCTTAAACTAGTTATATTCTTGCTTATTTAGCATTTGGAGTGCAACTGAGAAAAAATTCATATCCTAAGCCTACTCCTACAACATAAATTTAAAGATGATTTTAAATAATGATTTTTTTTTGACCAAATCTAGAAGAACCATAAATCAGTGTGTAATCATAGGGTGAAGAATCAAATCTAAGCTTATGAATGCAAACTCAAACAATAAATCACTTTAAATTAGTTGGCCTTTTAAAATTAATGTAACCCCTCTTGTTTTTGCATAATCATTCTTACAAATCCATGTCATATGAACTAATTGACACTACTAAGAAAATGAGTACATCCATTCACTGTGAAAGCATCCAAATGCCATGCTATACCATTTTCTATTCCACCTGCTTAAAAGTCAGAGATCCTAAATCTCTACAAATGAGAAGGAAAAAAAAGAAATAGAGGAAAGGAAGTTTCCATATTTATCCTTCTATTCACAGCTATCCCCTTTTTCTTATAGATCATATTTTTGAATCTATATTTATTTTCCCTCTCATTAGCTTTATTTACCTTTATTCTATAGCTGAAAATATCTTATTTTCAACACATTGCCTTTTCCCATTAAATATTATTTTGATGGGAAAACATCTACTTTGTTGCACTTTTTCTTTTTCTTGTTTAATTTTTTTTTCCCTCTCATAGTCCTTCCTTGTGCTTTGACCTCTCACGTGAAAATATTTTATATTTTTCCAAGCATGCTTTATTTCTACATATGACCCCCCTTTAAAAAATAATGCTCCATCTGGCATATTCTTTCAATAGAAAAGTTTACCCTTACTAGTAAAATCAATAATCTTCTTTACTTTTCACTTACCGCTCTATTTAGTCTTCCTTGTAGATAATGAAAACATTCACACCCATGTAAAAACACCTTTCCTTGTTAACAAACACATGTTACTACATTTCACCCTAGGCCTAAAACTCATCCGAGCACATTTCACCTTCACCTGGGTGAAAAGCCCATTACTCTTTTGCTCTCTATCCTTTTGCCAGTTAAAATAATTTTCACCACTATATGAAATAGTAGTGTTGAACATATTTTAACAATGTTCTTTTGCTCTCTATCCTTTTGCCAATTAAAATAATTTTCACCACTATGTGAAATAATAGTGTTGAACATATTTTAACAATGTCTTAACTAAAGTTATTGCTGCAAAATAAGACTTTTCTTGATGTACTCCTAAAAAAATAATTCACTCTTAGTGAAAATATTACTCTTTACACTTTTTCTTTTTGAAGAGAAAATAAATTCAACCTTCTAGTGAAGAGTGTTTAACTACAACATTTTACCCTGTATCACTTCTTGGACAAAATAATTTTAATTTACCCTCATTTGCATTTAGCTCACATTTACTTTATCAATGTATTATACTATATTTAAAAGTATCTCACCCTTCTATAATTGAAACCAGAAAATAAGTATGTATTATTCTCTTCAAAGGGCATCCTCTAGCACTGGACTCTAAACTTCGATTGACTCTTCGTTCATGCATCTAGCCAATCAAATATTTTGACTGCCACATTATGAAGAGAGCGCATCCTCTCTTAAGGAACTGGTTAGAATAATTACATTGGAAATTACTTGGGTCAAAGACAATGAAAAACTCCAATAGCGACAACTCTGTAGTAGAATGGGCATATCGAAGACAACACCAGTCTCAATCTATAGCACCAACAAATCATACGGAAGTGGCACAAATAACTTTTGCTCCATCCCTTAATTACATTACATTATAAAACATGCTTCATGGCACGTTTTACTGCACACCTCCACCTTTCAGCTCACTAAAATCTTTCCCCATCAAGCTTGAAGTAAGCTTTTATTACTTGTGCAATATTTGAGGAAAACACAAAGAGATGCTTCAAAATGATTTCTATCATATCTTATATTCATGCATTTACACATTTTTAATCTTTCATATAAGTCATAACCTGCATCCCTTCATCCTATTTGTTGGGTTCCTATATAAAAAATCTACACACTTTCCCCATGCCAAATACACTCATTTCTACTTATCAACACTTGAGATGAGAGCTTGATCTAATTCTTCTTTAGATGTACCGCCTTACTCAACATTGTGTGAGCCAACAGCTAAAATACAAGAAGTAAAAAATAAAAACAAAGATCCCACTATAGTGGAATATGTGGGTAATCCCTTTACTTAAATCTCTAAAGATATAGCTAGAGATGTCAATAATTCCATTGTTGTAATAAGATCAAGGCTCAACCCATTTAAATCAGCATATGCAAATTGCCCCTAAAAATGAAACTCAAATGTTTTTTATCACAGTACCCACATAGGTACCCTTAATGTAATTCTCTTAAGACAAAATCTAGTGCATTGTGCATTTCAAGCTTAGGTTTGTTTGCTTACATGCTTTGTAAACATTTTCACATATAGAAACACAAAAAAAAGTTGTTTGTCCCTTTTTATCACTAGCAGGTGTATTTTCTAATCACCTTTTAAAACAAGACTCTTCTTCAGCTTATAGAAACCATCCAAAAGTATATACAATACTTCTACCAAACCTGTATAAAACAAATTCCAATCATGTTCCATGTTTTCCTCCTTGACAAAACCTCTGCAAACCAATGTCCCATTAGTAGTACCAACGGAAATCTCCAGGTTGCACACATTTGTACTTCAAAGTTATCATAGCTTTTAGTAGGGTTATTTAGCTACACATTAAACACACAAGGTAATTACCTACTATAAACATGTCTCATCCTATTTTTGACCAAGCTCCATATGGTGCAAGTTAGATGCATTTTAGAGAAAACAAAACATATCCAAAACTCCCCCATCAACCCCATCAACCTTAGCTAATTCTTAGAGTAATCGGGCCTTCATTTTCTCACTAGCAGCAAGATCATATCGCCATTATCATTAAAAGAGTGATTTGATGTCGAAGGAAGCAGAAAGATGGGAGACAAGCCATCACAAACCCTCATATTTGCTCGTTCCTTGTAACATTTTTTATGTTGCCCTGCATTTATGTACATAGTTTTTATTTTCCTTGCTAGATAGCAAGATACCTCCACAATGGTTTAATATTTTTGCAACCCTAATATTCTCCTTGCATAGCAAATTAGCACATATCCCCTCTCCATCGTTGGGACTATAGAGTATCAATGGGACTCATACTTCATCTCACCAACCCATCGATGTCCTCTATAATACTGACAAGGTAATCATTGCTAAGAAAGTTAATTTCCCTTTTATATTGATGTGAGTTTACAATTTCATTGAAACCCTAAATTAATTTCCTTGATCCAGGTATATGGCTGCCTTGTTGAGGTGGTTATCTTCTCTACTCATTGATGATAGCATATAAAATGGATGGGATTCATTTTTCCCAGGTATATGGCTGCCTTGTTGAGGTGGTTAATTTCTCTGCTCATTGATGATAGCATATAAAATGGATGGGATTCATTTTTCCCTCCATTGAACCACTGATGGAAGTACTCCTTTGGCTATGAGAATTACAAGATGGACCCCACACATTTTTTTATCATTTCCTCATTTGTCAATTAAACCTCTTTACTTTGTAGAATGATTTTAGATGATTTTGAATTATATAAATAAAATCCCTTTTCTCCAAATTTATTTGAATATGGTCCCTTGTTAATTCTA
The DNA here is from genome assembly GCF_030272615.1 of Cryptomeria japonica. NCBI lineage: Eukaryota > Viridiplantae > Streptophyta > Pinopsida > Cupressales > Cupressaceae > Cryptomeria > Cryptomeria japonica. Next base: position 318,399,079 of record NC_081408.1, read on the forward strand.
GGAGAACAAACATAGAGCTAGCGTTTCTTTAAACACATTATTATTTAAACTGAAGTGATTTAAATAACAAGGCTTTGGAATTAAAGTTTTGATTGTCAGGCCCTTCGGTTGGCCCAGTTAAAAAAAATCATTTTTGAATGCCTGACCCTAGAGATGATTAAAACCATAATTTTACATCTTCTAGATTCAAAACACTAAGTGGTTTTTCATTTAACTTATCATTTGATGTCTCTACACTATGACCAAAACACCCTAATTAGCCTCCAGAAACACCTTGAAAAGTTGATCAAACTGACATACATGCTGAATGGTAGTGTGAACATCAAAATTCCAAGTGGATTTGGATGACGATGCCCGAGGGAAAAAAATATTAAATCTCAAAGCTACTCAATTGAGCAGTTTCTGAAATTACACTTGTTGAACCTATTTGGAGCCTGGCACAAATAGGTCCCTTAAAAAATATTAAATGTTTCTTTGGGAGGCCGCTATTGGATGGAATGGTTCATCAAAATACAATGAGTATGTGTGCCAAGAGGTTTTACTTGAATTCATCATATTTACAAAATATTATTGGTCAAAGTTGAGCTCTTTGAAACTTTCTAGAAGTGTTGATGTCAAATCAATGCAAAATCAATTTCACCAGCATACTCAACATGCACAGAAGAAACCCAGAAAAGAATCAGCATGATTAAAGAGAGAAAACTCCATGATCGGTAAGTCGTCAAACCTTCCATTGCAGTTTCCAGTCACAGAAAAAACAATGGGTAATCCATGCATAAATACATCTTCCCTCCCCTGTTCAAAACATTTGAGGGCATTAGCAGCCAGCTCAGATCACTGAAACTGAGATGCATGACTACGTTCCATTAATGACACAAAGATTTGCAATAGAAGCATTCATTTCAAGGATAATATTCTTTAGTTAAAAGCAATATATTGTTGGACTCTGAAGTAAAAGTTGGGGAATTTTTAAATTATTTGAGTCTGTCTGAGATTTTAGCGGAACTGAGGTGGTCACTGTAAAGATTAGAAAGAGCAGAGAAAACAATAACAGAAACAAAAAAGCAATAAGAAGAGACAACACACGATTTATCGTGGTTCGGCAAATATGCCTACATCCACACTCAAAATAGGGAATAACTTCTATTAATCAACTCAAATACATGGGCTGCACACAACCATTGTATAATCATATTCAGATATGAAATGAATAGTTGGGAGAACGTGAAGGGTCATGTGACCGTTGGACTTCACATTCCCATCAATCTCCCCCGTGAAGGCCAACTAGCACAACCATGCACTAGCCTCCCTGCTTCCATTTTCAAAATTCACATTAAAACCAGCCTGCTAGATTTTAGCTTCGCGAACTCTTGTTCACATATGCTTCAAATCAGCCTTTTCCAAATCAAAGCAGAGTTAAAAACTCTATCAGGCACAAACTCACCCATTATGCCAAAAACCGAAACACCACTTTGTCCCAGTTTAAAATACATTTCTTCATCACCATCACCTAAACTCCCCCATAACAGAATATCTACTAATTCACAAATACTGGATTCTAATATCCAACCATAAAACTCAGACCTTACAAGGAACAAAACAATGGCATTATTTTCATCATCAAACAACTCTATCAGATTGTTATCACGAGTTCGAGTTCTCTCACCCTCAAGTTGTTCATTATCGACGTTTGCACTATCATCCACATTCATCCAATCAGGTTGGTGAATGTCAATGCATTATGGTCGAGATAAAACATCTCCTCCTCCTTTAGAATAAGCATTAACAGATTCAATAACATTTTCATTCACTCCATGTGACGCCTGAAACTACTTGGAGCGATGCCCATTGTCCTCTGCTCCTATCAATGGTCGCTTTCGCTTCAAACCAGAAAACTGACTTTTATCATTTACTATGTCATCTAAATCCATAGGTTCATAGGCTTCTATGAAATTATCTGCACAAAGGTTGTCATCATTATGGGAGTGCCTCTTTATTTTCGCCAAGGCCATGCCATCCACAGATCTCTCCGAAGCTAAAATTTCTCCTAGGCCTCCTTGCCCTGCTACCTCACTCCAATCTGCACCCTCCTCATCCTGGGAGTCAATAGCAGATTCAGCTTCGGTTTCCAATGGCATACACTCTTCCTCCCACAATCTCTTGAGTTCATCCTCTTCAACAACAACCACGTTTTCAACATCTTGTAGCTTAGAAATTCTAGTGTCTATACAGGCACTATCATGGCGTTCAACCTTCACCACACGAATGCCAACAACTTCCTGGCCATTAACAGTTTGGCCAATAAGTGCCAAGGCGACTCAAGGGGAGAGCAAATAAGAATCTCAACATCCTTTTCTTTCGCTGGATTATCCTCTTCAACTGAGTTCCCCTCTTTCTTCCAGCCATCCCACCAATGTACGCGATGCTTGAAACATAGTTTTACATGGAACGTAAAACTGCCATAGAAGTTATAAATTTTACCTACTCCTTCATCCATCTCTACTCAAGTCAACATGGCTCTGATACCAATTGTAAAGATTAGAAAGAGCAGAGAAAACAATAACAGAAATAGAAAAGCAATAAGAAGAGACAACACATGATTTATCGTGGTTCGGCAAATATGCCTACATCCACACTCAAAGCAGGGAATAACTTCTATTAATCAACTCAAATACATGGGCTGCACACAGCCATTATATAATCATATTCAAATATGAAATGAATAGTTCGGAGAACATGAAGGGTCATGTGACCATTGGACTTCACATTCCCAACAATCACATGGTGGAATCTGCTTTTGTATTTCTTTCACGTGTAAATTCGGTGAGGATGTAACTGACAAAAGGAATTTAATAGCGTAAATTCTTCAGAGTTTCTAAAATGAGTAAGAAAGTGTTTTATAAATGCATTGTTACAGAGGTGTGTTCTTATATGTTAATGCATTCAATCTTTCCTTAAATCATACATTATGTAAATGTTTCAAAAATATGCTTCACACAAATAAAGACAAAAAACAAATTGTAAATCTTTTTCCAAATACATCATTCATATAAAAAGTTAATTCTTGAGTAAAAATATTTGACACAAATTTAATTAAATCATATATTATTTAAATGTTTAAAAGTTCAAGTATGTCAAAGATTAAACACTAGCATAAAATAATATTGAGACGTTTCTAAAGTTCAAACATCTCAAATTTATAGGTTCAAGCATGTCAAAAATTAAACCCTGACGTAAAAGAATATTGAGACATTTCTAAAATTCAAACATGTCAAATTTACAAGTTCAAGCTTGTCAAATATTAAACACTGGCATGAAGGAATATTGACACATTTCTAAATTTCAATCCCTTAAGCTTTTGGTTGGGACAATTTGACCCCTTTCCAAAAAATATTTTTTAATTAAACTAAAAATAATTTTTATTTATTATAAATATTTAGTTGTGGGTTTGTAGTATATTTTAAGTTCTACCATTTAAATTATAAGAAAAAAATTGTTTATGCTTATATCTATCTAGATGCAATCTGAAAAGGGTTGCAAACTGTGACAACAAAGACATATATTAAGATATCTAGACATATGCATAATGCACAAAATAAACAAAAACAAGAACCCATAGGCCACTTGAATAAACACCCAAAAGAAAAAAAAAAAACTTAAAACAAGAATGCATAGGCCACTCTTAGGCAGTGAAGTGCCACTCTTAAGACAGGAACTTCACTACTTGCAGCACTTGTTAACATATGCTATAACCTTGTTCCAAGAAGCACTGATATATATACAACGTTACTATTAAAACCAATACCAACAAGAAGATAGGCGAGCTTAGGAAGGAACGAGGGTTGAAAGAGGACAGAAGTTGCGAGTAAACAATTACATGTGACCCGCTTTTTGTTGACTGTTATAGAGATGGGTCGGCAGACGAGGAGTGGCGAAAAGATTGAGAGGAACACTCCTGTGAATTGAGATTTCATATTTCTCACTCATGTCCAAATCTTGGGCTTCTTGGCCAGGTGGAAGCGACCAGTCAAATGCATGAACGAAGCTTGCAAGAGCAAAATGAATCATACGAAGCCCCAGGTTATATCCAGGGCACATTCTTCGCCCTGCACCAAAGGGTATTATTCGAAAATCTCTTCCATCCAGATGAACGGGATTGTCCACAAAGCGTTCCGGATTAAATTCCAGAGGCTTCTCCCACGCATTTGGATCTCTTGCCACGGCCCACACATTCACCATCACATGAGAATTTGGAGGAATGAAATACCCCATTATTACCCTTGAACTGTCTGGAGATGCGTGAGGAAGCATAAGTGGCGTTGGAGGATGCAGTCGAAGAGTTTCTGTCACAGCCGCTTCTAAATATTTCAGCTGAGGAAGATGAGATTCTCTTACTTTGTCTTCCACTCCCACAACTGCCTCTACTTCGTCTCTCACTTTGTTTATCAGATGAGGATGGCGGATCAGCTCAGACATCGCCCATTCTACCGTGCGGGTAGCCGTGTCCGTTCCTGCAGAAATCATGTCCTGCATTTCCAAGCTTAAAATCATTGCACGATTCATCTCTTATATTTATGTCAGAATACTACTGTAAATTGAAATTATTGCATTGCGTACCACTAAAATGGCTTTGATATTAGACTCGGAAAGCTGTCCTCCCTCACCGGCTGAATTAGATTTGAGTTGATGTAGAATCTGTAGAAAGTCCTTGTTGCCATCATCCTCACCGGACAGAGGCATACGCTTCTTTTCTTCAATCTTCCTCACCATAAATTCATCAAAACGCTTGTGCAGGCTCTTCATTTCATTAAGAGAACCGCCCAAGCCAATCCGCTCTAAGAAAGGAACGAAATCCCCAATCCTAAACCGACCAGCCGTTCTCAAGGAATCGTCCATTAGCTCTCTGAAATGTTCGGCCTCCGCGTTGTTCTCGTCAAAGAGTCTCATCCTGAGCGTCATCTGTCCAATAACATTACAAGTGAAGACATTAACAAAATCTCCCACATTTATAGCATTAGCTCGCTGTTTAAAGATGGAGTCGAGCAACAGAGCCATTTCTTCTTCTCGGAACTCCTGCCACTTTTCCAAACATTTGGGGGTCAAGAGGTGGAAAATGCAGAGCTTTCTTAGAAAAGGCCACTGGGACTGGGGAGAAAAGCTGATGTCGCTTCTATTGTACAAGAGAATATCCGCTGCCGCTGATCCGCTCTGAGGTCTGTTAGAGAAATCGGAATCAAATGTCTTGAGAATGGCAGTTGCGGCCTCCTGGGAGGAAGCAATAATGGCGGGGGTGGTGCCCAGTTTGATATACATGAGGCCACCATATCGCTTGGAAAGAGCGTGAAGAGACTGGTGGGGATTCGAACCGAGGTCCAGCAGACTACCCAAAACAGGTAGCCCTCGTGGCCCCGGCGGCAGCTTTGCCTTTGGCTTTCGTCCATTGAAGAAATAGAGACAAGTTAGCAGTACAATTATGAGTGTAAGCGTTACTGAAACTGAGAATGACCAGAAGAACGAAAAAAGCTTAGAAGTATCCATAGATCTTTCTGCTTATGTCCTTACCACTAATGCTTGGGAAAAGGTTGAGTTATATAGGAAAATAAGCTTGAGCGGAGACCAGAATATTGAACTGGATGATGACGCGTGTCCTGAGAGTAAGGGCTCTCCATTAATGCTGCTTTGTCTGAGACTTTCTTAAAGCTGTCAAGCTCTTTATTGGCGTCATTTATTTTTCCTCACTTTTACAAAGTCAATTTTCAAAGCTCTTAAGCCAATGAATGCGCCACCCGATATGCAACTAGCGCCTGCACTAGGTGAGGTGCAATAGGTAATGTCTGTAGTAATTTATATTATTTCTAATGTCAAAATAAGGGTAGGTCTTATGAGGGGCCTTAATTTTATTTTAAAGGAAGAGGTGGTCTCATGAATAAATAAAAAATTGTTCTATGGGATTATTTGGAATCTTTTTAAAAAAAAATTGTTCTATGAGATTATTTGGAATCTTTAAAAAAAAAAAATTGTTCTATGGTAGAAGCTCCTACTTTTTAGGGCATGCCTACTTTGAGTAGGTGAAAAAGAGGTGGGGCTAGAAATTGCATCACCAATTTAGGGATGTCAACTTCCATTTGTCAAACATCTAAGTTTTATTTCTATTAAAAAATAGTTTTGGAGGGAAATGAATTATTTTTAATTTTTTAATTATTTGCATATAAAGATATTATATTCATGAGACCAGCAGCTTCCTTAAATACCAGAGCTCAAAATTTTAAGTTGAATTACACAACAAAATTCATGGGACCGCTAACTTGAAAATTTTCCTAAAAAATCTTAGCGGCTTCAACTCAATTTTTTAGGAAGCCCCCCTCCATGGAACCCTAGCCTAAGATGTAAAAATTCAAAACACTTTAAAAAACTATTTGTCAGGTTGCTTGTGCAGTTGGCTCTTTGAAAGAAGCCGGGAGTTGATCTACTAAACATTAGAAATTCATTTATATTTAATATTAGGGTATTTATGTCGCTCTTATTGAAGGACTCTTATTAAGTACAAAGCTGAATATTAGAAAATTGGAAATTGAAGGGGACTCAACTATAATCATAAACGCTTTAAGAAGTGAAACTACACCTAATTAGAAATTAAATGGCCATCTATGTAGGGCTTTAGCCCTTCTCAGAGCTTTAGAGGAATTCTCCTTAAATCATATTTATAGAGAGGGGAATGGTAAAGCTGACACACTAGCTAACCAAGGAGCTGATGGGCTTTGGGCGGAAAATATTATAAAAGGACAGTATTAAAAGTTAGAGAGTTAGTATATTCTCAGGCTCACGAAAGATAGAGTTTCACTATATTTGATGACACTTAATTTATACCTTGCCTTTTTGGAGAGTATCTTAATAATTACTCTCGATTCTATACTTTAGATGAGTAGCTAGAGGCCCATGATTATTTAATATGGCAAACAATTTAACTCCAATCCCCTCTGCACATGCCGAGGTACTCCTCACTGAATGTGCGAATTTATAGTCATCATTTCAGATTTTGGTAACTCTATAAAGACAATGTTGGAAGTTTTCCCCAATGCAATTTTCTATAGATTCTTTAGAGCTAGTTAGGAAATGGAGTCACATATTGTGTTACTCCCTGACAAGAAATGTAGGATGATGGCTTTTAGAGGGAAGGTTAAGCGAGAAAGATGGTAGAGGATTTTAAATAATCTAGATGACCTGACTGTTAGGGCAGTGCAAGAAGTTATGGGGGAGGAGTCTATCAACTATGACTATACATTTAGAGTTAACCCAGACATTCCTGTGACTTTTTCCGCAATCATCCTAGCTCTCAAATTACCAAAGTTGGAAGTTTTCCAGCTCTGCAAAGAAATTTTTAGGGAAGACCTACTAAGAGGGCTAGAAATCATGGTGCAAAATGTCGACAGAAATCTAAGAATTTCCTTCCTAGAAGACTATGAGATGGAAGGAAGTAAGGAAGTTGAGATCCAGAATGAAGATATTGTAGACACCTAAAAATGGTCAACGCTTGCAGAATCGTACTTTAACATTTGCGCATTGCCTTATTTTAGGGTTTTTGTGTCGCATTAACATTTCTCCTATGATTTGCACTTGGTCTTTATCATTTGCGAGCATCGAGTCCTTCTTCTGCATTCTTCATTCATCTCGCTTTCGAATTTGGTCTTGTCGATAATAATATTTGTCATGATTTTGGTTGATCTTATCCTGTCGCATCTACCTGCGTTTTCATTTGTCATCATTTTGGACATCGTCAATCCTAATTAGGGTTTTGTCCTCTTATCAATCTTGTCATCATGCGATCGATTTGTCATCGATTCTTGTCTTTTGATCAATTTGTCATCAATCTTGTCATCTTGTGATCTATTTTGTCATCGATCCTTGTCTTCTTGTCAATTTTGTCATTTTGCGATCGATTTGTCATCGATTGTTGTCTTTTTCAATCATGTCAATTTGGATCAATTAGTCATTGTTCCTCGTCAATTGGCGCATTTATCAATCACATCGTTTATCAGCATTGGTCTTTTATCAAGTCAGAATCATGATCAAATCGAATCGATATCGATTATCTTTTGTCAAGACCTAATTGTCATCCTTGCATTTCTAATTCATCTTTTAGGGTTTCATGATTTTATTCATTTAACCCTGTTTATCATTTCTTCCTCTAGGTTAAATAATTTATTTATTTATCCTAGGTCTTCGTGTCACAACTAAATGTTTAATTTAATTGGCTAACTAATTATTCATCTTTTTGTGAATTAATTAATAAACGACAAATTATTAATTAATTTACCTAATTTCACATCATTCCTAATTTCCTAATTTTTCATCAATTTCTAAATTTCCTCTTTGTGAATTAATTAAAAATGAAAAATTATTAATTAATTCACTAAATTTCTAATTTCCTCATTTTCTAATTTCCTAGTTTCCTATTTTCCTATTTTTTAATTTTCCTAATTTCTAATTTTCCTAATTTCTAATTCAATTTCCTCCTTTTTTCCTCCTAATTTCGTGGGAATGACATTTCAATTTGTCATAATTTGTCATAATTGACAATCAATCAATTTTGACATAGAAAGTTGTCATAATTTTGTCATGAATTATCAATCAATCAGTTTTGCATAGAAAGTGCAAATTTGTCATAAATTTGTCATAATTGACATTCTTGATTTGCAATTTCCATTTGAATATCTTCATGCTAATTTGATCATCTCTCCAATTTGTCTATAAATTGGATGATTTTCTTCAATCCCAACTAATCACATTATCGAACGAATCACTTTTCAAATCGATTCCTGAATCAATCACGCTTCGAGTATTCTTGAGCAATCATCTTGTCTACTTGCTTTCATATCATGATCATGCACTAGTAGGTGAGATCCACAACAAAGCTATTTGAAGGAGAAAGAAGGACAATGGAGCCACATGAAGGAGACATTCAAATCTGCACTTGGTTTGCTTAATTTTCAAATCTTGAATGTTTTGTTTTCATGTCTTTATTGAGTGTGTTAGGATTGATCATTGCATTTGAGCTTTTGTGATTGAGCTATTACTAATATTGATATTTGCTTTGATGATTTCCGATTTCTTAGCTACATTAACTGGTGAAACCGACGTGAATCGAACCCCCTAATCATGCTTTTGAGTGCTTTTGAGTTGATTTGTAGGTGAAAAACCAAAGAAACAGGGTAATGCAGGGTTTTTTGGAAACTTCTATGCCTGTGTCAAGCATTTTGCGCATGTGTCAAGGACATTCTGTGCCTGTGTCAAGCATTTTGCGCCTATTTGAGACATTCTGCACCTGTGTAGGGACAGAAACAGAGGTAAAAAGCAATGTCTTTTACTTGCAAATTACTTTTTTTTTGCATATTGTTTCTGCATTTTGGTTTTCTTTGGTACTGATTCTTTGTGCAACACCTTGGCATACGCATGACAAAGACAATAAATGAAACTACTAACACATTTTATGCAAGTTTGATAGTCAAAGACTAAACTTATCAAACTTCTGACTTGGATTTTGCAGGTTGCCTTGGACTACAACTAAACTTTGTGTTTGTAATTAATATTTAGGCACCTAGTATGATATCTAAATAGGATGGAATGAATGTATGTTTTCTCTGATTGTTGAGTTTGACATTAGAGTAGGAGAGTATGCTCTCATCCTTCTTAGGGTGATCAGAAATCCAGATCTTCGATACCATGCTCATGTTTTTGATTGTGTGTCACCTTTAGAGGGTCTGCCTTCCCGACCATTTGCTTTTGCAAGCAAGTGACAATTGTGAGAAGAGAACGACCCAAAGTGAGTACGGCTAGAATACCTTGGCATTCTAACTCACTATAAACAAATACCTGATGGGTGAAAGCTTTGAAGGAAGGGTTACGTGGGAGTTGCAGTTACTTGGGAAGTGATGACCCTTGAACTCTTTCTCATATCAACATCTAAGTAGGACCTCATGGTCTAAATCGTGCTTGTGTGACTACATTTGTTTGGTATCTTGGTGGGCTTAATGTCTCAATCACGCTTGCGTGACACCAAGGAGTAACGCTTAACAAAAATCCTTACTAAACACCTTGTATTTAGAGGCCAAAAATCCTTCTAGTTGCTTGAGAAGGACAAGTTCGGATACTTGGAAGAGATACTAAGTTTACCATGGGGACATTTTCATAGGGACTGATGCTTGGCTACCCTGAGAAGTGAGTGTCGTGGAGGGGAGCCCGTGGGGTCAAGCATCTATGTATTCTCCTTGAATCCCATAACAAGTCTACCTCTCAGGTACCTAATGTCCTTGCCTACCATAAGAAATGTGTGAATGAGCATGATTGTCTTGAGTCTAAGTTGAAGTATCTTGTCTTCTTTGCTTGTCAAAAGTTGAATTGCATCTCATTTCAAAAACAAGTCAAATTGATTCAAAACAAGGTTAAACACAAGAGTATTTCATCCAACAAAGTTCAAAACACCTTCAAACATGGTTGTCAAACATTTTTCAAAATCTTGTCTCAACATTCATGTCACTTAGATTTAGGTTCATCCTAGGTTTGCATTTTGCAAAGTCATTGTCAAGTACTAAGGTTAGGTTTCACCTAAGTCATACTCCTTTGCGTATCAATAAAGATCATCCATTTTCATATGTCTTCTTGCATTAGAGTAATACCATTTCATAATTCAACCTTAGGTTTTGTCTTAGGTTGACATTGTCATATATTTGCATTTGCATCTTTGTCCTCATAACATTAGGTCACATTTGCATACCCTAGGTCTCTTCATTAAGTTTAGGTCATTATCATATCATATTAGGGTCATTTGCATAGTAATTGTCCCTTTGCATATAATGTCAAAACTAGGTTTTGTCATACTTGAGTAATGCAAATCATTGATAAACCCTAAGTTATTGTTAGGAAGTCTAGACCTTATCAAACTTTTGTCTTTTTGTCATCAATGTCATTTGGTCAAACCTTGCTTAGTATCCAAGCATATAGGGGAGACATTGTCATTTTGTCCTTTTGTCACTTGGTCCTTTTGTCCTTTGAGGTCTAGACATCATTTCAATTTCCTAAGGGTCTCATTTTTAGAATTGCATTCATGAGTTTGTCAAAATCTTGAAAAACAACAAAAACATTAAGTTGCATTGTCATCCTTTAGGTTGCATTTGTCAATCCCATTAGTTGCATTGCATAGTGACATGTTTGTTGAAATGAGGTCTCAACCTTCTTACGAGGCCATTTCATCACAATTGAGAAATCAATCATGTCAATCCAATCTCTGCATGTCTCAAAACTTGGATCAAACTTATCATAATGATGTAAATGTCCAAATACAAAAACTAGAGGAGAAACTAGCTCAAGAAAATTAGATTTTGGAACAAAGAGTGAAAAACATTGCGAAGAATAGATCACAAATGTCCAAAATGTTTCAAAAATTTCCAGGTTGAAATCCAAAGATTGAGCCAATTGATGTAAGATCTCTTCTTGAACGATCAGACATACCGGCTCTCCTCTCCCAAATAGAGATGATGAAACAATTTCAATAAAAGAGACAACATCAATTTCAACATTATGTGCCTCCACAACAAGAACAAGAAGGTGTTTACTATCAATCAGATTTTCAACCAATACAACCAATGGTTCAACCAATTGTTCAACATATACAACCAACACAACCAATGGTCCAATTTCAACAATATGTCCAACCAGCTATACAATGTCAACAAATAGTTCAACCAATGGTGGAATATCAACAAGTTCAATCAACATATCAATGTCAACAACCACAACCAAACATTCCAAAACAAAACTTCCAACATGCACCAAGCCAAGTTTCAAACATGTTAGAACAACTAAACCAAGTCCAATATCAAAACATGACATCAAACCAAAAACAAGTTCAAATTCCAGATACAACTATATCAAAACCCTGAAAGAAAGGTGGCTTTATTGCAAGGATCTCAAGGAACCTACCAAGTGAGTTCTTTGAGGAAGATCAATATAATACAATTATGTCTAGCAATGCCTCATCTCCCCACAAACAAATTGACTCTCTAGTGGCATCTATCCCTACACCTCTAGAAGTTTCACAAGAACCTTCTATGTTGTCCTCATCCAACAATACACCCAAGGATGCAATTATCCAAGAGCTATCCATAATTGATTGCCAAGATAATCCAATTCATGATGCACATCCTTGTCATGTTTCATAAATACAAGACCCAATGCCACCATGCACTTTATTTCCATTACCTTTTTTAGAGGACCCCATTCGAAGTCCCTCTTCCTCATGTTTAAGCATTGATTCCTTGCCAAAATCCATCACAAATGTTCAAAGTGTATTTCCTTCATTCTAAAACATTGATCCCTTGTCAGAATCCCCCATGCATATCCAAAGTCCAACCCCATGTCAAGAGGATAATTTAGAGCATGAAGAAACGTGTGTTGAAATAGATCAAGATCAAGATCCTGAAACCTTATCATCCCATCCAATTGTTGACCAGGATCTCATCTTCCCAGAAACTCAAGATGATTCCCTTATTCTTGTCCATCCTATCCAAAGTCCTATTGACACTCCATTCCCCAAGCAAGATCAAGATATCCCAGTCCATCCAATCCCAAATGATCCCCTTCCATTTCATGAAAAAAATGTCTTTTCAAATCCCATTGACATTCCAGATATCCCTTCCATCCTTTCCAATGATCCCATTAAAAGTCAAGAGCAAAGAACCTTTAAAGAGGATTTCAATGATCTTCCTCCTTGTCAAGATCAAATTATTCCTTTAAATCCTCCACAAGATCCTTTTGTTCCTCCATCTCCTTGTCTTAATGCTCCATATACACTCCAAGATCGTATGATGATCCCATTATTTCTCCCATTCCATCTCTTGAAGAGCCTATCATTGAACCATGTCCACAACACAATCCTAGTCCCCCACATGATCCTAATCCCCCTCATGATTCTAACATGTCAGTGCAAGATGTTCATGAACCCTCGATATGCATAATGGGTTCTTCCACTTTGGTGCAATCCGATCCACTCCAAGATCTCATTATTTCTCTCATATCATATCCACCTCATAATGGACTTGCGTCTTCTTCCCAAAGAAAAGAGTATCCTACAAGTCAAGATATTCATAAAGGAAAAGGAGTAGACCTTCATGAGAAAGAATCCCTTCATGTTAAAAAAAATATTAAGGGTCATGTCTACACAACTCACTCTCAAGATGTTGGTATCCCTCCATCAAAATCAAAACATACACCTTCCCCATCATCTCTTCCATCCATCTTAGGTCCTTATATCCCTTCCTCCTTTATGCAAGGTCAGCAAAGGAACACATCCTTGAGCAAATTTCATCAATCCAAAAGAACTCCACTTCATTCCTATCCATCCATGCATTCCTTTCCTCCTCCAAGCAATTTGGATGCCAAGTATAAAAGTCATAAGTCTAGCAATCCACATGTATTCCAGGATCAACATGTCCAATATAATCGACATGTCAAAACAAAGAACAATATGATCTATAAAGAAAAAGAAATATCGAAAAGGCCACAAAGGCCCATTTTCTCAAAAACAAAATTCAAAATACATATGGGTTCCTAAATCCCTTGTGCAAGCAATGCACTCCAAGGAACCACAAAAGCATGAAAAATCAAAAACCATGTGGATCCCTAAGCGGCTCCTTGAAGCACAAAAGCCTAAAAAAACATCCAACTTGGCATCCAAAGTTGTTATTCCTCCATCCAACCCTCTCAAATTTGTTCCTCCGTCACCTTCTTCATCCATTTTGGGCCCTTATGTCCCAAAATCCATAGCCTTTCCTTCGTCAAAATCTCAATATCCAAAATATGTCTTTCCTCCATTAGTCCATCACCCCTCAAGGTGTGTGCCAATGTCGATCTTGCCAACATTTCCATCCACTCAAGCACAATTCTTCCAATACCCTATCCATTATCCAATGCATATTTTTCATCCTTCGATCCCTTTGATCCAATCCTTTGTATAAATCCTCGCCTTAGTTTCATCTTATTTTCCATGTCCTTATCCTACCAACGTCTTTAAGCATACTTTTAAAGGTCATGGTCAATCATTTTTTCAAGGCTACTATCCAAACAAAAAGATGTTTGAGTCCTTCTTCCATCCCCTATCATGTGTCCATCTTCTATTGAAAATGTCAAAAAAAAAAAAAAAAAAAAGTGAAATAAAAAAAGAAAAAAAAAAAGTAAAGCAAAAATAATTCGTCCACTAGTGAAAACCTAGCAAACAGGTGCCTTAGGCAAGTACCGTGATGCAAACCTGGCAAACAGACATCATGCATAATTTATGAGCTTCTTGCACACCACACTTGGGGGCAAGTTTCCTCCTTCATATCCTTTTGTCCTTCATTGTTCCATTATCCTATTGAACCCCTGTCATTACTCTTCATATCCTATTGTCTCTCATGTCCATTTCCTTTTTCCACATTTGATCTTGACAAGGCTAAGGATCGTCATGAGAATCATGCATCTTGTTTACAGCTTTTAGTCCATCATAGCTTTTGGTCATTTATCCATTTGCTTATTATACCTTTCATCCATATTCCCTAGCTTATTGCAACTTTCTACCACTATCTTGTATCCTATCCCGACCTTCAGTCCATGTCCCTTATCCATTCTTGGTCTTGCTTATCCTATCCATATCTTATCACTATCCATACACTCTTTTTCATTCCTTGATCTTGATCTGACATAAGGACGCAAAATTTAAACATGGTTTCAAAAACCTCTTGACATATCCCTCATGCCATGTCCCTACTTTACATTGTCATATCCAGTTGCTTGTCCCATTGTCTCCATGATAAAAGGCCTTTGTTTTCCCTCTATCCACCAACATTTTGGAAAGCCTATTTATTCACTTGTCATATTCCTTTCCTTGCTAGACACTGGGGGCAAAATCAAAAAAATTGAAAAATGTCCTGAAATAATTCAAAAAAAAAAAAAAAAAATGAAAAATGTCCTGAAAAAAATTCATAAAAATTGAAAAATGTCCTGAAATAATCCAAAAAAATCAAATAATGTCCTGAAATAATCCAAAAAAATCAAATAATGTCCTAAAAAAATCCAAAAAAAAAATCAAATAATGTCCTGAAAAAATCCAAAAAAGAAAAAATCAAATAATGTCCTGAAAAAAATCCAAAAAAAATTGAAAAATGTCCTGAAAAAATCCAAAAAAATTGAAAAATGTCCTAAGAAAATCCCTAAAAAGTCAAATAAAGTCCTGAAAAAATGAACAAAAAATTTCAAAACATTAAAATCCAAAAACAAGCATTTTGAAATAAATGATCCCTTTGTGCATAGACAGATCCTTGAGCATCCCTCCAACGACACACAATCCAACACTATGCTTTAAATGAAATCACGTATTCACAGATGAACTTTTTTCCATCAAACTAGACATTCAAACTGATCAAAATTGTCATATCAATCAACATCAATATCATTCGTCTTTGTCACCACTATCATAGGTCTTATACAAGGTGTCGTATACTCGAAACTAGATTGTGTCCTATCTTAGACGGGGTACCGCATATCCTGAAAC
Organism: Cryptomeria japonica; assembly: GCF_030272615.1. Lineage (NCBI taxonomy): Eukaryota > Viridiplantae > Streptophyta > Pinopsida > Cupressales > Cupressaceae > Cryptomeria > Cryptomeria japonica. The sequence continues at coordinate 318,414,659 of NC_081408.1, forward strand.
CAGACAGCATGATCATCCTATCAGCACTTTCAACTTTTGACAATGAAGATCAAGATGTTTGTTTGACTTGTTGGAATTTGTGCATCTTATCTTTTTTATTGATTTATCTTTGGCTTCGGTCATGTTCCTATGTTGCTCGATGATGTCACTGAGTGATTTAGAGTGACCGGGATGGTTCATGGTCCTTTTCTTTTTTTGTTGTGATTGTTGTTTGTCCGTGATGTGTCTGTCTTTTGCAAAAAAAAAAAAGGGTTGCATTTCAGCTCTGGCCTTCAATGCCATGATGCTACGCATCCATTTTGCTACATTAAAATAAAGGTTCTCACCTACAAAGTGCATTACTGAAAGCAAGTTTTTCTTCGTCTCTCACTATCCTCTATCTCATTTTCTTCTTACTAACATTTCTTCCATCAGTTTGGGCAATCAATCTGGTCTAGTGCTCCGATCTCCAAAAAAATTATGCTGCATCCTGCATCCACTTGGTTAGTGCATTTGCATTACATCAAGCCTCACATCAAGTATTTTATCCATTTCATATTATAAATGCATCAAAAACACATACGAAATGCATCCATACATGTTCCACAATAAACAGTGCATAAGTCATCCATACATGGAAAATAACATCAGTCATAACATATTACATCCCATCATATCGATGCATATCATATCATATGTCGCCATAATATCAGAGTACAAAATTGGACTATTTGTCCTAAGTATGGCCCACAGGCTGACTACATAATGTCAAAATAATAATGTCCACTATCTGTCATACGCAGCATGTGCCTCTGTCACTGGGTGCTCCCTCTGTCCTCCTCATCCCTGCCATGTCTCAAGGATGATGTCCCTCCTGGTCCTGGCTATGGTGGTCTCATAGGTCCACTCACCCCCATGGTGCTCAATGACCTCTGAGAGCATGCCCTGCTCTCTGTCCTTGATCGTGCCCGATATGATGCTGCTCTCTGCTCTGGTGGAACTACACTCTCATATAGTGTCCTCCAATGGCGTATCTCCTCTTCGGTCTCTACCAACATTTGTGCCATCTCCCATGCACTGGTGTCCCTAATCGACCCAATATACTCAGTGACTCTCTGTTCTTCTCGCTGTGCCTGAGCTATTGCTGTATCTCGAGCTGCTGTGAGCCTGGCTATCTCCGCTCTGAACTGATCCTGCTCTGTCCTCAAGATGGCATTCTGTCTCTCTAAAGTCGCAATGTGATCATGCTGACTCACTATGGTAGCCCTTCACATCTCCATCTCCTCTATCCTAGCTATCTCCGACTCTATGGGTATATCCTGCAATGCCTCCTGCTCGCCTGAATCTGGCTCATCCTCATCATCCCCATCCTCATCTTTGTCCTCGTCATCCTCCTCGTCCTCATCATCTCCCTCCTCTCCTGTGAGTGGGAAGTCCTCCTGTCTCCTCGGTACTGGAATATCAGGATCTGTCAATGGCACTGGCTGTCGTCGTGCAAATCATCTCTCATACTCCTCTGTCGTCTCGATGTCCACTACATCTAATCTCCAATCCCACTATCTCTGCTATAGCTGTGTGAAGTCAGCATATGCTATGTGTGGCTGGATCATACTCCCCCACTGACTCGTCTCTCTATGAGATCGAGCAAAGTGTGCAGTTCTCCTAGGTATATCCTGCCTCTCTCCAAACTATCATCTGACTCTTTCTAGCAGGTACATCTCAATCACTCTCTGGTGATTCACTGGTCGCCCAATCAAGTACCTCTCCTATCTACAATACGGTAGCTCATCACTATCATCTGACCATCCAAGGCAATCACGATATGGCCTCCATGTGAACTCTCTTAGTCTGTCTAGCTCGTGTCACCAATACAATATGTATCCAAAAGGACCCTATCTCAGTGCTCCCCCATAGCAATACACATATGGTTGATGTGGTAATACCTATCTCTCTGCAATCGATCGACATATGGCTATGTGCTCAAATGCCCATACCTGTAATAGTGTGACTCCATAGCTCAATGTTTGCACTCCCTGATATGCTATCTGATGCAACTGAAAATATAGCATAGCCAGTACACATGGTCCCCATGCATACACCATACCCTTTGTCGCCATCCACTCTAGCACTCTTCCCCATCCAATAGGGAATCCATGTCCTCGTCTGTCCCCTGCTAGTAGACATGCTATCACCACTGCTATCACCACATATCGTCAATCATACTCTGATGCCATGGTCTCCCAACCGATCACCCTCTCTACAATATCCAGATCATCTGTGTCGCACTCAAATAATCTGCACAATGCATCTCTCCCTATCACTGGGTCATACTCTACCATCTCCCCATGAATCAGAATGCGGAGGATACGCCATACATCCTCTAGTGTCACAGTCGCCTCTCCAGTTGCTAGATGGAAGGAGGAAGTCTCCGAATGCCATCGCTCTGCCAATGTGGTAAGCAGTCCTGTGTTTGCCCTAATCTCGGGCATGAATGTGACATAGTATATCCCAAGTCCTGCTAATGTATCTCTGTCCGTGCTCCTGAGTCTATGTCGTAACATGAAGCAGTCTAGTCGGTTCTCCCGCATGATCAATGGATACTGTCGACTCTGCATCACAATTGGGGCATATTTTGTCAGTTTTAGGGTTTACTCCTATGGGTTGCATTTCCTCATTTCATGTCCACATCAAGGTGTTTTTCATCTATTTTGACCTATCCTATTCTTATCCCCCCTTTCCAGATCATTTGCATGTTGTTTTTGACCTCAATTGAGTTCCCAGGGCACATATGCGCCTATGTTGTGTATCCTGCACCTGTGTCACATATCCTGTGCCTGTGTCCCCCTACACAAGCACAGGATTCGCCCTACACAAGCGCAGAAGTCGGTTTCTGCCTTTTCTGTGGGCCCCGCAATGTCTTGCAAGCAAGTCAAATTCATAAAATTGAAAACATGGGTTTTTGAGATACATACCACTACTCCTGCATCGTTCAGTTGTTTGTACATGCGTACATGTTCTTCGAGGTGATCTGCCATTGGAATGTTCGCCATCTCTCTGCAAGTGTCCTTTTCCAGAGCAACAAATTCTCCTCTTTGGCTAGTGCAAATGAGCAATTTTCACTCTCTTTGTCTCATTTATAGATCTTTGTCAGTGCATAGATGGATGTGCACCCTCTCCATCTTATGTTAGTCATGGTCTTTTGCATCTTCTTTTGTTTGTCCTTCGTGCATCCAATCTCTGATTGTCAGTCTGTTTGCTCCTATCAATTTCTATCCTTCTTATCGATCAATTGGCCTCTTTTCTGGATGTTTCCGACCAATTCCTCGAGGGGGCATGCATATGTCATTGTCATTGTTTGGGGCATTTTCATTATTGTTTTTTTAAACAACACTTAATATCGCATTGTCTCAAAGAGGGGCAAAATGTAGACACCTAAAAATGGTCAACGCTTGCGGAATCGTACTTTAACATTTGCGCATTGCCTTATTTTTGGGTTTTTGCGTCGCATTAACATTTCTCCTATGATCCGCACTTGGTCTTTATCATTTGTGAGCATCGAGTCCTTCTTCTGCATTCTTCATTCATCTCGCTTTTGAATTTGGTCTTGTCGATAATAATATTTGTCATGATTTTGGTTGATCTTATCCTGTCGCATCTATCTGCGTATTCATTTGTCATCATTTTGGACATCATCAATCCTAATTAGGGTTTTATCCTCTTATCAATCTTGTCATCATGCGATCGATTTGTCATTGATTCTTGTCTTTTGATCAATTTGTCATCAATCTTGTCATCTTGTGATCTATTTTGTCATCGATCCTTGTCTTCTTGTCAACTTTGTCATTTTGTGATCAATTTGTCATCGATCATTGTCTTTTTCAATCATGTCAATTTGGATCAATTAGTCATTGCTCCTCATCAATTGGCGCATTTATCAATCACATCGTTTATCAGCATTGGTCTTTTATCAAGTCAGAATCATGATCAAATCGAATCGATATCGATTATCTTTTGTCAAGACCTAATTGTCATCCTTGCATTTCTAATTCATCTTTTAGGGTTTCATGATTTTATTCATTTAACGCTATTTATCATTTCTCCCTCTAGGTTAAATAATTTATTTATTTATCCTAGGTCTTCGTGTCACAATTAAATGTTTAATTTAATTGGCTAACTAATTATTCTTCTTTTTGTGAATTAATTAATAAATGACAAATTATTAATTAATTTACCTAATTTCACATCATTCCTAATTTCCTAATTTTTCATCAATTTCTAAATTTCCTCTTTGTGAATTAATTAATAAATGAAAAATTATTAATTAATTCACTAAATTTTGAATTTCCTCATTTTCTAATTTCCTAATTTCCTATCTTCCAATTTTCTAACTTTCCTAATTTCTAATTCAATTTCCTCCTTTTTTCCTCCTAATTTCATGGGAATGACATTTCAATTTGTCATAATTTGTCCTAATCGACAATCAATCAATTTTGACATAGAAAGTTGTCATAATTTTGTCATGAATTATCAATCAATCGATTTTGCATAGAAAGTGCAAATTTGTCATAAATTTGTCATAATTGACATTCTTGATTTGCAATTTCCATTTGAATATCTTCATGCTAATTTGATCATCTCTCCAATTTGTCTATAAATTGGATGATTTTCTTCAATCCCAACTAATCACATTATCGAATGAATCACTTTTCAAATCGATTCCCGAATCAGTCACGCTTCGAGTATTCTTGAGCAATCATCTTGTCTACTTGCTTTCATATCATGATCAAGCACTAGTAGGTGAGATCCACAACAAAGCTATTTGAAGGAGAAAGAAGGACAATGGAGCCACATGAAGGAGACATTCAAATCTGCACTTGGTTTGCTTAATTTTCAAATCTTGAATGTTTTATTTTCATGTCTTTATTGAGTGTGTTAGGATTGATCATTGCATTTGAGCTTTTGTGATTGAGCTATTACTAATATTGATATTTGCTTTGATGATATTATTTGGCGCCCTGTTCTAGTGATAAAAGATAGGAAGCAATTCACAGAAAGAAAGCCAATTATGGAATGCAATATTGACTTCCTCCAAAAATGGCTTCATTTGAAGCCAGTAGAGGGCATTGATTGGTGGGTAGAATACATGAAAGCTTAGGGTTTTGAGCCCCCTTTGGAATTTCCTGAAACGGAGTTGGGTAACTTACAGGTTTTACCCCCTATTTTCATCAAGGCATGTCACTTGTAGACCATAAAAGAGAAGTCCAAAAAAGCTTATAAGAGAAAGACAAGGGACCCAAGGGCTGATGCATAATCTTGACAATTTTCAAGAAAGAAGACATGCAAAGAGCTCAGGGCCACGATGACAATGAACCCCGTTGATCTTCTCTCCTTAGGTGGAGGAGTTAAATCTTTTTTAGACTTTCCAACTATTACTTAAGACTACAGTGGATTAACCACATATCCATAAGACTCTATGATTTAGTTCTTAGTAGGTGAAGAGGGGTAGGCAATGATAGTGATGCCTAGCCAGTTTGGCTATCTTCTTTTTGGTATTTTAAATTGGGTTGTAGTCTATAATTTTGGATATGGACTCTTATCTAGATCTTATGATTGATATCTAATAGAAACTTTTATTACAAAACTTTTATATTTACTGTATTTGGAAATCTTACTATATTTTGTTCATAAGTATGTGTTACTAGTATACGCTTGTATTGTTGGCTCTCATGTTTAGTTTACATGGTTGACTACTTGTTTCCTCATATTTTTAGTTTAAGGAATTATCATTTTAGAGGGCCAATTGTACCAATTTTTTAGGACATTTGTAAATTTTTAGCCCACATACATATATATATATATGTGTGTGTGTGTGTGTGTGTGTGTGTGTGTGTATAATTATATATACACTTATATAAATATACACATACATATATACATATATATGTACATGTATATGTATATGTATATGTATATGTATATGTATATATATGTATATGTATATGTATATGTATATGTATATGTATATGTATACATATACATATACATATACATATACATATACATACACATACACATACATATACACATACATATATATATGTATGTATATATATGTATGTATATATATATATATACATATATATATACATATATACATATATACATATATATATAGATATATACATATATACATATATATGTGTGTGTGTATAATTATATATACACTTATATAAATATACACATACATATATACATATATATGTATATGTATATGTATATGTATATGTATATGTATATGTATATGTATATGTATGTATACATATACATATACATATACATATACATATATATGTATGTATATATACATATACATATACATATATATGTATGTATACATATACATATACATATACATATACATATACATATACATATACATATACATATATATATATATATATATATATGTATATATATATATATATATATATATATTGTCACATTAATATGCACACACATATATTTCTTGTCACATATATTTAGTATAACAGAATGCTTGGTTCTTCCCTTAACGAAGAGTTTGGTACAATATTGGCTATCTTTAATCTGAACTGAAAGCATATTCATTCTTTTTGGCCCCCATGTTATTTGGCTAATTAATCTCTATCTTGGGTGGATGGTGAGTTCTAATGGCAATAAGATTTCATCTTTGAATTGTCTATCTTTCCATCTAGAAGAATGCAAATGAATAACTTTATCTGGCCTCCTTGGTACTTGGCTGACAGATCTCTGCTTAGGTTGGTTAGAGTTCTAACTGCATGAGTATTTTTGTATCTTAGGAGGGTTTAAGTGGATGTAAATTATTAACAAGTTTTCGATTAATTGATACTTTACTACTAATACAACATCCTTGGTTTTGCTAGCTCTATGATGGAAATTTTCTTTTTCTATTTCTACATCCATCTTGCCAATTACTTTAAATTATGTTTGTATTTTATGTGAACTATGTTATTAAGCAAGTTCTTCTTGGGTTTAAGCACTGATGGTGAAGGATCTCAGTACAGGCATAACTCTCCAGCCTTTGCTATTTATCCAAATATCTCGTTACTTGCCTGAATATTATTTTCTAATTATAGCTAACAAATATTGTATAAATGGTGGAGCATTTTAGCATAGGTTTTAGTCTTGCTAATAAAGAAGTTGCTTCTCCAGCAAAATTTCCAATTAATAGATGTATCATAATGGAAGGGCAAAGAGTGATCCAGGTTGATGATTCCATTATATTGTAATCAATTGGTAGTAAGCCGATAAATTTAATTTCCTCTAGGGAAATATGCTCAGTATTATAACCAAGAATGCATATTCCTTGGGCAAGAGAAGAGGTTTTCTTTACCCAATTCTTTCCTACCGATGCCAACACTAAACCAGGAATGGAAACTTTTTTCATAATTAATAAAATATATAGGCCATGGCCTATTACCTATCAAAAAAAAATTAGGATATTTATGCATTAAAGTAAGTGAACAGAATTACAGATATTTTTATTTTATTAAGAGGTATTCCTTGTAGGAGAATGTGTTTACCTATGCAAGCTGTTTTTGCAAAGTAGAAATCCATTAAAGAGACCTGTTGTAGTGGAACTTCTTCATTTTTCCTTATGATTGTGGACTAATTCTTCTACATTTTTGCATACCTCTCATAGGAGAATGCTAGATTTTTATTTACTTTTTATACTTTAATTTCAATATATTATAATCTATTTAAAATACAAAAGTCCAATTAAAACTTATGTTTGTGTTTATTTCTATAAAAGTGCGACTATAAAAAACAAATAACATGAATAACTAATTTTTTTATTCTTTATCTCACTACAAATATATTATTGGAATAACTTACTCCAAAAAAATGAAACCCTAAATATAAATAACTAATTTTGTACTATTTCATCTCCCTAAGCATGGTGGAAAAAATAGAGTACAAAATTTAAATGTACTTTTTTCTAAACACAGTCACAATGAATTTTAAAATATTATTTTAATTACTTATGCTAACTGTATTTTATAATTTTGGCAAATTATATTAGTGATGGAGGTTGGGTTGACCTCAGTAGCTTTGATGCTTCTCTAGAGCCTTTGCAATCCTGAATCAATATGATCCTCATCCCCTCCTCTTAGGTGGAGGACTCGATCATTTAGAATGGATCTACTTCTGGGCATTTCATGTTAGCAGATGCTTTCAAGATCATTACCAATTCTTTTAATTCTACCCACTTTTGGGTAGGAGATTGGAATAAACTCTTAATTTCCAAAATTAATATCTTCTTCTAGTTGTTCATGTAAAACAAGATTTCTACCACTAATAATCTGTGTAAATGTGGGATCCCTATCACTAGTAGATGTTTTTATGTAAAGAAGATGTTAAAAATGTTGTTCATCTACTCTTACATTGTTCCTTTACTAGGGATATCTGGGATTTCTTTCTCAATTTGTGAAATTTTAATTGGGTCTCTCCTGATTCTATACAAAACTTTTGGTGCCAATGGAAGTGCCCCTATGGTAACCAGGTGATTGGTATTTTGTGGAACTTATCCCTCCCTCATATTGTCAGGGGTATATGGAAGGAAAGAAATAATAGGGTTTTTCAGAGATATGAAGTCCACTAATCAAGTGGTGGCAATAAGAATTATTATTTCCTTGGCAGAAAAAATGATCCTCCACTTGACTCTAACCATGAGGAATGGGATATTATTGGAAGATGGTAGATTTTATGGGACATATATAATCCAATCTATAAAATAAAATAGAACAGAGTGAATGTGTCTTGGCATCCATCCCCTTTGGGGTGGATCAAAATCAATATTGATGGGGTGACCAAGGGAAAGCCTGGGCTAATAGGTTGTGGGGGAGTGGCAAGGAATCATTTGGGTTTGTTGGTTTCTACAATGGCACTCCCATTGGGCACCTAGACTAACCATTATGCGGAGCCAAACGTCGTCTACATAGGACTACACATGGTGAGCAAGGAAGGGTTTAGACAGGCCTGGTTGGAAAGTGACTCGCTTAATATTGTTAATTGTATTAGGGGTATTACTAAGCCTAGCTGGACTATTTTGAAACTGATTAAAGATTTCCTTGAAATGATTGCTGGCATGGAGGAGTTCAAGATTTCACACATTTTCCGGGACGGAAATAAACCAACAAATCATGTTGCCAACTTAGCTGTTGATAACGTTGTGATTAAATGATGGAGGGGAAGGAAAACCTTTCTGAAAACTTTGTGCGACCTAGCAAGAAATGATACCAATATCTTCGGCCTTACAAATGTCTTTAATGCTAAAAGATTATGATGAGGTAGGAGCCGTTGGGATGGTAATTCAAATTATTACCATTTTGAGAAGCTCTAGAACTTTTAGCTCGCCCTATTTCTGGTTTTGTTTTTTCCTAGTTTTGCATCTAGAGTGTACCTTCTTGGAGTGCCTGAGTTACAGAATGGGAGGGGACAAGAATAGGCATGAACCCACGACCTATGATAAGTGACAGAAAAATAAGGAGGTCTGGGAGGAAATCTATGATGTTGGGATGGTTCCCTATCTGGAGAAACTTCATGGTAACTCTCCCCTGGTTACTGAAAGCTTTGTCAAAGGATGGAATAAGGGTGTGTTGGTTGTGTCTAGGGTGGAATTCCAAGTTGACGAAACCTTGGTTTCCATTGTTACTAGGCTTGATATGGAAGTCAATAAATTTTATAGAGAGAGGAAGCTGGGTGAGGAGGTCATTGCTGATTTTTTTGACAAGGAAAAGGAACGATAGAGGTTGACAAAAATGATGGACGAAGGCTTCAATAGGAACTGAATTCCCTCTAGGATGACATGGCATAATTCCTCATGAGGTATATCACTCTTGATGGCAGATATGCTAGTATTTTCTCATATCATTTTATAATCATAAATCACTTTAGGCATGGTAAAATTATTTCCATCCCCTTCTATTTGGTTTCGCCCTTGGAAAATAGTTTAGCAAAACATGCTGAAAACCAAGATACTCTGGTGCTCCATGAGGGGCTTATCATGTTAATCATGGAGTACACCAAAGCCCATGAAGTGAAACCCTCCCCCATGGATAAAGTACATATTTCTTCTTCTAACCCTGAGGTGTAGTTTGTTTCTAACACAGAGATGGAAGAGGATGACAATGGCACTGCTTTGGATTGGCATGATATCAAGGATTCACAGGACCCTAAATATAGACTGAAGAAAGAAGGGGAGCCTATGGTGACCTCGGGAACTAACAGTAGTAGAAAAACCAACCCTCCAAGGTGGGCGGAAAACAAATTTAAATCCAATAGTAGGAAAATGCAAGACTTGGAGACTCCCATTAGAAAGAAAACAAAATTGGCCAGGTCAAGTGGGTCCAAAGACTAGGACCACAAAATTAGGTTAGACATTCCCATCAATGTGGATAATGAGAAACAGAGAATTGTGAATAAGGAAAAAGAAGGGGAGAATAAGGGGGAGAACAAGTCGAGAGACCTGATTTTGGAGGTCACTAGAGGCCAGGAAAATGTTGGAAGTGGGTGGATAAGGAGATTCAAACTCTGAAAGATGGAATTAAAGGAATTATTGAAACCTTCACAGACTCCCCTGGGCCTAGTAAAATTCAGAAATCATGAGCATGATTTAGAAGATATCTCAGGATGTTAAAACTATGAAGATCTTCCACGAGCGTCGAATTGAGAAGCTGGAGGAGTATGTGAGTGACATCAAAGACAACCTAAATAATCTGGTGGAAATCAGTAGGGATGTGATGACTAATAGCGCTGAAGGTTTGGACAAAATCAATGCCATGATGGCCGACTATAGAACCTGACCCATAGCCAGTGAACCTCCTTTGGGGGAAAAAAAGAAAAAGAATGCTTCAGAGGGTGGCCAGAGTGTTGCTAGTGGGAAGACTAGTTTGGTTCCCTATACTAGGACCTGGAGTCAGAGCCAGGACTAGGGTACCCCCAGATTCATCATGGAGGATCTAGAGAAAATCAATAAGAAGATTATTCAAAAGAACACTGAATTGGTGCACTCTCTCAGTTGAGTACTTTCTTCTATTTTTTTGGTCTTTTCATCTTGTTTTTTGGTGTTGGATCTGTGTGGGGTTCATCCCCTGTTTCGCTTTTGTTGAATTTCTTTTTGGTTGCTGGTCTTGGTCTATAAACTTTGGGTTTCTAGTCCTTGTAAAACCTATTTATCTTTATCAAAAACTATATTTTATAATTTAAAAAAAAATTATATCAATTTATCAATTTCTTCATTATATTTCTAAAAATTTATTCAATTGATATTATTCAGAAATCGAATAGTATTACAAGTGTGGATTTAAACAATAAGTAAAACTATAACTAAATTATCATTATGAATGGAATCCTTAAACAAAAAGCCATAGTAATGACATTTAAAAAAATCATCGATTGGGTCCCTTAACTTAAATTTTTGACTCCTTCAAAATTATTTATTTCTCTCACACGCTAGAAAGTCTATTATGCAAGGAGTCTTGTGTTCACATTTCTTGAGTGGTAAAGCTATCTGTTGTTCCGTGCATAATGTCGGCTATAAAGTAGATAGGTTGTTTTACTCGAGTGGTCTCACAAATGTATATTTTGATGATTCTTCGAGTTTCTAGTTTAGGGCATACATTGTCCAGGAAGGCTATCATGTGTTTTACATAAGATAATTTTTAAGTCCTACATAAAGAAGAAAATGCTAATCAATGATTTTCACTACAAACCCCAAATGGAATACCGAAAAGTTCAAGTTGATGATTTTTGGGCACATGGACATACTTAAATAGCTATAGGATGACAAATGCATAGACATAATAAAGTGATGGCTCTTCAAATGGAAGGAATGCAACTATAGTTGAATTTTTTGGTACAAGGGTCTTTAGGGTTTTAGTAAGCAATGAATGCATATTTTTTGGTTCGAAATGATAAGGGCTTACTACAAATTAGGGCTTTTAAGAAAATTTCAGCTTCAATAAAATTGCTTTGGGATGACTATCGTGCTTTCATCTATGGAAAGAAAAATAGTTCAAAATTTGTAATTTGAAGCTCAAATTCTTTGTACACAGGTTTATAGGGTTTTAGTTGTTAATTGTTAGTATGAAATTTGTAAGTAGCTCAATTGAATGATGGTGTTGTCGTGCTTTGTAAATGTCCTCTGTAATGTCCCCTTTTCAATAGTTGTTTGAGAATTTATCGTTAGCCCATTTTTGCATGGTCCCTAGGGCTAACCAAGACATTTTAGGGACTAATGAGGAAATTGGCCTAGGTGTGTTCAGTTTTGGGCTGATCGAATGAGATTTGATGGTTTTTTCAGGACACTATATATAGTAAGTCACCAGGTGCGCAGTGGCAGTGAAAACTTTGATGTATTTATTATGTCGGCTACTTTGGTTTCATTTATTTCCAATCTATGGAGTTAGTGTATTATTTGACTAAATTATTAAAAGTTCCTAAGTTAAAAAGCAAATATCTAACGTAGTAAATTATTTAATGTTGAACTATAGTCAAGAAAAATAAAATAAAAAGTGTCCCTTTCATGTGGGAGAAATAAGGGATAATATTATTTTATTCTAACTTTCATTTATCCCACATTGCTGGTGCTTTGGGATGTGTGCCCAAAAGAAGTAATAAATAAAAGCATTTAATGAAGTTTCAGGCATATTGGGAAATTGTGTTTTTCGATAGTTTGGGTGAATCTAGAGATTTTTTCCAGGCATTTGGAGACGAAATCCCTCAAATGTGGCATCTTGGGAAATTGTGTTTTTTTGGATAGTTTGGGTAAATCTATAGATTTTTTCCAGGCATTTGGAGACGAAATCCCTCAAATGTGACATTTCTCTTGCCTGTGAGAGACCAACTTGGGGAAATCTTTAAGATTAAACTGGTAGTAATGGAAGAAGTTCGAATCATTGCTAGGCTTGATTAAATTTATTGGCTGGGCGTGGACTGTGTTTCAGACTGAGCGTGGCAAGTCACCATAGGAGTGAAGCTACAGCCAACAGGTTGCAGATTTGACTAAGGTCGAACTTGCTCGGTATTATCAAATCGACTCTTCCTTTCCCTGTGTGTACCGACGGCATTGGTTGTGCGTATTTCCAATCTGAACTTGAACAGTTGCAACCTTTATTGGTGTGGGAACCAAGGAAGCGAAATAGGCTGTCAAAGAGGAATCAAAACTGTGCGTGGAAACCATACTCTGTGTACAACAGCAACTAAATCAGGTTCCTTATCATCGGCTATAAATGTTGTTTCCAGAATGTGTTCCGATTTTTGGCAATATAGTGAATCAAAACTGCTGTAGGATGATAGAATAGTTTTGCGTTGAAAATTGGTATTTTCCATGTATGCTTCTGTTTGAAGAATAGAATGTTGGAAGGTTTTTCAGTTATGACTGATTATGAAGAAGTTCCAGTATGGTGTTTGGTGTATTCTTGAAAATATTGTAAAATGGTATACATATCATGAATGTTGTCTATGTTTGAGAAATGCAATAAACCTCAGAAAACGCACCAGGTATCAACAAAACATTTTAGAAAAAACAAAACAGGGTTATTGCTTGCCAACCGTTTGACGAAATTAATTCTGAGTTGGAGCACACATTTTGAGTAGGACAGGGTGGTCCATTACATCCTCCTTGCCTGTCCCAAAATGGGAACTATGTAATAAGGAACAGACATACGCCAAAGCATTATGGTAGTGAGAATTTTGTCACATATTATAGTTCAAAATGCTCCGGTAGATGTTCATGCAAAATGTGGGATACATGCTAAGTAGATGGGCTCTGGGAACGTAAATCCGGCAGGCTCTAGCAAAGAATGTTCCCACTGCATAAAGATCTTACTGTACATGGGTACATAGATATTACTATACATAGATATTTTGCCAATTAAAAATTGTCACAGGGTAGTGACATCACGTGGAAATTGTTATGGAGTTATTTTAATCTTTTATCGCAAAGGACATCTTTCTTTAATATAATGATAGATACTAAGTATAATGATATATTAGATACAATTAGAACATAATATCTATTGAAGAATTTTCAATATAATTAAATAAATTATAGGTCCTTCATACAATTTAGGATATCAAATAATACAATTTTATAAGATCTTTTTTCCTTTAAAAGCATCACTTGATGGCCTTTAAGTTGTGTATCAATGAACGGTTTGGTATTTCTAAAATTTCAAGTTTACATTTAGGGTTTTTGTGGTTTACGCATTCAAATCTTAGATAACGAGTATTAACAACCATGGAAAATTAGATAATGGTCTAATTTTAAAATGTTTATTAGTGAACAAAATAAAAGAAACAATGTTTGGTGAAAAGTTTGCATAAACTAATATTTGAAAAGTTTGGTGAAAGGCCCATATTAATATTGCTTACAAATGAAAGACAAAAGAAATAAGAACAAAAGAAAAAGTAAAAAAGATAAAGCTAAAAGAAAGACAATAATTCATATAAATAAAAAATATGAAAAGGGAAAATGAAACAAAGGAAAGTGATAAACCACACCATATAGTAATAAAAAATTAATAGAAAAAAATCTCAAGAACATGATGGCTTAAAGCGGGGACAACAACAAACATCACTAGGAAAAAAAATAAGAGGGTTGAAAGAAAATAGAGAGGATGGAGAAACAAGAGAAACAAGGTGATTAAATGGAGAGAGAGAGAGAGAGAGAGAGAGAGAGAGAGTCCTACAAAAGTGAAACAAACAAGGATAACATAGAGGAAGGAGGAATAAATAGAAAAGGAGAGGAAAAAGGAAATGAAGAGAGTGGGAGCAAGGAAGGGAAATGGTGGGTCCTCGAGTTAACTAGACGGTTGATTAGTATGTTTTTAGATAAGTTGGGTTTTTAGGTGGTTTAAAAAGGGATGTCAAGTAGAGCTTAGATTCCAACCACTATCTCGATTGAGGTTAGAACACTAGTACATTTGGACCTAATTTCTAATGGCTAATTGTCAGACTTGCGACGACACCATGTCGGACTTCCGACCAACTTTACCGTCGAAAACTCATCGTTGGGCTTCCCGACAATGCCATTTGCATCAGTCGTCTGACGACATTATGAACTCCTCCGATTGTGGCTATATTTTCTCCCTTGGCCACAAATTGTGGCAGATTACCGTCAGAATTTCGACGGATGCTATGTTTGCTCCTAGACGACTGTCCGACATGGAAGTGACGTCGGATATACAGCATCCTTGTCAAATGTTTCTTTAGTTGTCGTCGGAATTCTGATGGTGAGAGATGATGTGGGTTAGATGGCTTTGCCATCGATGCATGAAAGCATTGCAGGAGTTCTACTTTTAAAAATTGCATAAAACATTTATTATTTATTTGATTCAGTGTTATTTGCAAAAATGGATTATCAATGATGTTTCCTTTCTCCAAGAATTGTCTAGGATCTTTCCGTCAGATAATATGTAACATCGAATGACTAAATCTTTTCTTTACAAATACTTATTTTATTTAATTATTATCTTAGCATGAATTAAAATTTATATCTGTATAGAAGCAGAACATACAAGCTGAAGAATCATAGGATACAATGCAATGCAACCTCTTCTCCACCAATACCGGATAGAAGATAAAGTACTTTAATTTAATGCCATCAAGATAAAAGGCTTTAATCAAGACAGATAAATGGTATGCAACTCTATCTATTTGGAATGCATTACCCAAACAATGCAATCGATCAGTCACACACGAAGTTCCACAAGTGTGAACTTTTTCAAATCCTAATATGATTTCTATCTCGTCAACCTCTAGAGGAGCCACCTGACTTGGCCCCACCCAAACCAAGATCCATTCTTCCCACTTTTCAAGAATGTATTTCTCTTCACTATCTTGCAGTTTCCCTTGTGAATTTTCAATTATAGTGCAAAGTTCTTCACAAAGGACACCACCACATCGTCTAGAGTCTATGCTTCAATTTTTTTTTTTGATCCCATGGAGGCCAATAGTCCTTTGTCTGAGCAAGTGCTTCCTAAATAGTCATGTGGGGGAGAGGTAATTCTTGAAATTGCCCTTCTATTGGGAGATTGTGTACATAACCTCTTGGTCTTCTGAAAGCTAAAAATTACTTCGAGTCCGCCAACTCTGGTTCCACACTATAGAATTTTTTGGATATTGCCTTCCAAATATTGTTCGGTACAAAAGCATCATTCTCATAATAGAAAAAAGGTGCTCCTTGCATGAACACATTGATCTCCTCCAAGCGTGGCCCAATAGGTTTTGTAGGAACTCCAAAACCAGTTAGCCCCTCTGAACATAAATTAGAGACATCACATCACACACTCAAGACATTGTTTGTTTGTATTGCATACTCTCTATGTATTTATCACCCTTTAACACTTCCCTCTACTTTTCTCCAATTGCTCTCTTCTAGGCAGTTGATGAGCTTGTTTCCATGTCATTCAAGATAATGCCTGCTTGCTTTCTTTTACGAAATTTACTTGCACATGACTCTTTAGCTTGTATGTTCTGCTTCTGTATAGATATAAATTTTAATTTATGCTCAGATAATAATTAAATAAAATAAGCATTTGTAAAGAAAAGATTTATTCATTCGATGTTACATATTATTTGACGAAAAGATCCTAGACAATTCTTGGAGAAAGGGAACATCATTGATAATCTTTTTTTGCAAATAACACTGATCAAATAAATTAAAAATGTTTCATGTATTTTTTAAAAGTAGAACTCCTGCAATGCTTTCATGCACCGATGGCAAAGCTGTTTGACCCACACCATTATCCATAATAGAACAAATCAATATAATAGGCTATTATAAAGAATATATACAAAAATATGAAAGAACATTAAATTACCATTACAAACCCATAAACCATTAAATAGTGAAAATAGATATAAATTTGTAAATGTCTCCCTACAAACACCACAACCATAACCAAAACAAAAGAAATTCTTACCCACAAAAACTAAGTAGCTGGTGAGTTGCAAGTCTACAACATCTCTCAGATGATCTAACCATTTCTTAATTTTGGTCTTTTGATTAGTCAATGGATTTAGTTGCATGTACAAGTTTTCTATTTGAAGCCTTCCGTTTCCCTATATTTGAGACTTAATACAATTCTTGTGAGTAGAATGGTGAATTTTATCACCCAAAAAAATCATATGCAAGTGAGAAAATCACTTAAGGTCCATCTGATCTTGAGACATTGATGCCCACTTTAGAATGTCACATCCTAAATTGACAAGACTCGTGATTGGGACCCAAAATATGACCCCTCATTTCTTTCCTCATGTGTGAGAAAAAATTCAAACACTTTATGTATGATTAGTTATAAAAGGAAGCCTACCCTGTCATTTGAAGGGGTCTACCTACAATTCAAGTGATCTCTTAACTATAAAATCAATTAAATTCCAAGTGAACAAGCAATCAAGCATTCATCAAGCATTGAATGAGAATTCAAGTTAAAGCACAACATTCATGATCAACAATCATGATCAAGTTAAAGCACAACATTCATGATCAAGTTAAAGCACAACATTCATGAACAAGCAATCAAGCATTGAAGGAGAATTCAAGTTGGTGCAAGTGCATTTGGAAGACCAAAGGACTCAATGAAGCCATTAAAGACTTTTGAAGGTCTTAGGAATGAAGAGCCAATTAATTATGATATCTTAAGGTCCATTATGGCCTTTAATGATGAAAATTGTAATAAGTTTGTAATTTGTCCTAAAGGGCCTTGTAAGGACCTTAGGACCAACAAAAAGATGTAATAGGAATTTATGGCTTAGGGAGTCTACAAGAGTTTAGGCAAGTTCAATAAATCATTTCATGACCTTATGTGTCAACAATTAAGAGTTTTTGATGAAATGGTTGATGTAATGCTTTGTACGGCAGAGAATGCCGGTGTACGGACTAGGACAAGCAATAACAGCAAATTTTTGTTTTCTTGAAATTTTTTGGTGTTTTGGCTTATGGTAACTTTGTCTTGAGTGTGTATTTGAATTCCTAATGCATTGAAGATACGTTGAACATCTTATTTGCAGGGAAGATGCACTGATAATCCATTTGTCTCAGACTTTAGACTAGTTGCATTGACTATTCTAATATATTTGTGCAATTTGGCATTTGATTTGGTTGATTTACAATGAGAATGGTCATTCCATGAATGTTAAAGGCCTAATATTTATGGGATGGAACTCCTCTAACATGTACAATAAATTACTAACAGGTTGATGTGCAAATTGGGTGGAGAACCAGGGTGATCACCAAAACAACGAATGTAAGAGTGGAGAAATTGCTTGCTAAGGAGCAGCAGTAGCAAATCCGCCTTAAGGAGGGGCACATTTTATGATTGACAGTGTTTAGACATTTCAAATGAAAGGTGAATCCATCATCATTTGGATGGTATAGTGTTTGGAAGAGGGGTATATGAGAAACCCTACTTTTAAGGGTTTGTGAGAGGCTAAATAAGGGATAGTAGATTCTATGTAGCATCCTAATCCAAAAAGAATTCATTTTGTCTACATCCGATAGTCATTGCTAAAATTAGTTTAAAGTGTATTCATTTAGGGACCTTTCATAAAATATTCTCAACTTACACATCATAAAAGGATCTTAAAATATTCATTGTTTATAATGATAAGAATTTGGTTGTTCCATACACCTTCCATTACTATTTTAAAAATATCATCGACCAAAATATTGTGTAGCAGTAGTATGGAATGCATTTCATCTATTTTATGCCCAAATATTTCATCATACCACTTTCTTTTCAAAGGCGACTGATCGATTGCGCTGTTTGGGTAATGCATTCCAAATAGATATAGTTGCATACCATTTATCTGTCTTGAAAGCCTTTTATCCTAATGATATTAAATTAAAGTTCTTTCTCTATTTTCTGGTGATCTCTGGAGCAGAGGTTGCTTTGCGTCGACCTGGGATACTTTTAACTTGTGTTGTATCTGCGAAAATATGTATCCTAGGTTGATGCAATGCAACCTCTGCTCCACCAATACTAGATAGAAGATAAAGTACTTTAATTTAAAGCCATCAGGATAAAATGCTTTCAAGACATATATTAGGTATAAAAGGAAGCCTACCCTGTCATTTGAAGGGGTTTACCTATAATTCAAGTGATCTCTTAATTATAAAATTAATTCAATTCCAAGTGAACAAGAAATCAAACATTCATCAAGAATTCAAGGAGAATTCAAGTTAAAGCACACCATTTTGCATGACATCCTAAAACCTTGTGTGAGGATTCAAGAAAGATTCATCAAGGTATCATGTTCAATTTTAAGCATTTTGTGTGTAGGAAATTG
This sequence comes from Cryptomeria japonica, assembly GCF_030272615.1. Lineage (NCBI taxonomy): Eukaryota > Viridiplantae > Streptophyta > Pinopsida > Cupressales > Cupressaceae > Cryptomeria > Cryptomeria japonica. The sequence continues at coordinate 318,433,991 of NC_081408.1, forward strand.
ATTCAGGAGTTACGTGTGAAGAATTTGGAAAAGTAAATGATGACAATCAAACTCAAATTTTGATGGCATGAAAAGCAAAAGAGTAGGCTAGTTCCATACACCTTCCTTTACTATTTTAAAAATATCATCAACCAAAATATTGTGCAGCAGTAGTATGGAGTGCATTTCATCTATGGTATGCCCAAATATTTCATCGATGTATATATCACTTAACAAACCACCTGATACTTAATTGACGTGTCTATCATATGCAAGACAACCGATACTAATCGGTATGTATTAGTTAAGCTCGATAACAATCAATGTTCACAGTTAATATATTAACCGATATTAATTGGAGTGCATTGGTTAAGCCCGATAACAATTGGTGTTCATAGTTAATATGTTAACCGATATTAATCTGAGTGCATTGGTTTTAATGTAAACCAATACCAATCAGTATTCTGTGCTATGAGATTTGCAACCGATGATTATCAGTAGTTAAGCATTGATTGAACTTTTCAAGTATGGTTGAATATATACAAATTTAAGAATGATCATCAATCAAATGAAGGAACAATAGCTTGAAGTCTTCATCATAGCTTATCGATAAGATACATGATTTAATGAGAGACTTCATTTATCTCTTATTCAATCATTTATCTTATTGAGCCTATCATGCATTAACAGGATAGAGGGACCTTATATCAAATTAAGGCATGAGAGTGATATATGTATTAGTGTAATTATTATACTTTTTGAATATTTATCCTTGGTTACATTCAGACCAAATTACAAGTTATATTCAATATAGGACCACAAGTTATAGCACCCAATTAGGGTCAGACCAAGTTACAAGTTACATTTATAGGGTTTGTCCTATTCGAGCTAGCTACTATTTCAACACATTCTAACACATGTATCTATTTCTATACAATAATTAGTTGTAGCTACATAGACTAGCATGGTACATAAGTTCTTTTCTAATAGTTCCCTTCATATGAAATTCTTGCAAGATTATTTAGTTGTATCTACCTTCTTAGGTTATGCAAATGGAGATTAGATTAGGTTATGCATCTACTTTCTTGCTCTGTAATTCTCGTTGTGTTTAATAAATTTTTATCCCTTTGGTGAAAAAAAAGGAGGTTGATGATAAATATCTATGTTGTCTATTAGTTGATTCCCATGACAATAAGTGGTTAATGCTGATACAAAGTAACACTAACAGGAAACTTTGATGATAATCTAAGACACATCACTATTGAACTTACCCCTGTCTCATATAACCCTATGTTGGCTAGGCCCCACCATAATTAGAAGATCCTAATTACTACTGTCCTAAACCTTCCATTGATCGTCACAATTTCACAGTGAATTAAGTTAATTAGTCCATTAGCGAGATTGGGAAAGACTTTGGTATTGAGTTAGGTGTTGGTGGAATGTTTAAGGAGGTACACTATCATCATAATTAATGTTAGAGAGTGTTGTGTGAAGAAGAATGATCATGAAAGGAGTGACTGTCCTAAGTGCTTGAGACTGTCACAAAACGTGAGTGTTGCAGTAGTGAATCTTCCTTTGACCTTTGGGTGTTTGGGAGGGTAAAGACCCATGGTGGTATATGTTGAGTGGTTGGTAGGGTAAAGACCCACATATCAACTATCTACTTTGACATCCTAGGATGGTGTCCACCTACTCTAAAACCTTGTGGGCACTCTTTGTCTGATACTAACATATACATAACATGTGCCTCTCATATAACCCTATGCTAGCTAGGCCCCACCATAATTAGAAGATCCTAACTATTAAAAATACTAGATTCTCCCCTAAAAGGTTGTTGAGTCATAGAAGGCCTAGCTTGATAGCCCTATAGTCTCTCATACCTAAAATATCCTTGTGTCGATGATGGTCACATGTGACTACCCTATGGCCCCTACTATGCTCTAAACCTTTGTCCCTAATATTGATACTATTGGATTTTTGTTTGTAAATCATATAGTAAATCTAAATTATCCTTTGAAGGACGGGGAGGCCTATGGACACTTTAGTCCCTTCATCAAGGTTAAAAACATCTCTCATGCCTCTTGTTTCCTCCCACATACCTCCTTTTCCATTAGAGACTTTTCCATAGCAACCCTAAAGTCATTTGGATTGGCCATGTGTAGGAAAATTGAAATTTTGGGCTTTCCACCCCTAATGAAATAATTGACAGGTAACTTGTCTTGAATGTAATCTAAAAACTAACAAGAACTCCAAAAACTAACTCTCATGTTGAGCCACTATGAAACCTTATTATATAAATTGTGAAACTCATCTATGCATCTCTATCAAAAATATTTTGAAATAGAACACACTTTGAAGCACTCCAAAATGGTATCTAGAGAGGGTTTCCAATGTGAGTTGATGCATTTTATCCTCCCAGTACCACAAGGTGGAAGAAAGTCCTCTCAAAAATTGCATTGAAAGTTATGCCTTTAGGTTGCTTACATATAGATGCAACCCAAAGCATAGGTCCAAACTAAGTAACCAAGACTTATCCTCAACCCCATTTGTGGATCTTAAAAATGTAGAGGATTGGAGATGAAGCAACTCTTGAATATGATCCTTTGGCTCATGATATGTGCTTTCTATAGTCTATACCTCTTATATTTATGCATGATGAGGCTAGGTAATGTGTATTGATCAATATTCTATCTCCTCTATGTGTATTTCCCAAATTAAAGGCGAACTCATAATAAGCTCCCAAGATGCAAGTATATGCTCCTCTACTACAAGTGGATCCTCATGGCTTGTAAGATTTAAGGTCCATACTTGGGCTACTCATCTTGGTGAAAAATATTAAAGTGATATGACCCTTCCTTCCATTTCCTACACCCTATTTTCTAACCCACAACTCATAACCTTTGCCTCACTTCCTATCTTTATTACCTTCCATCTACCTTTCATATCCCCTATCTTAACCTCCTCCACTTTCCTACATCCTATCCTAAACCTTAACCTCATACACACTTACTTTTACTTCACCTACCTAACCCCATTCCATCCTTCACATCCTTTTATCTCCCCCCATTCACTTTCCTACCTTCAAAACCCATAACATATCCTAACTTACTCTTTCACCATTACATCCTTCATCACTTACCTCCCTATCTTATCCTAACCCACACCTCATAACCTTATACCTATCAGCTTCCATTTTATACCACCTTCCTAATGGTACACTTATGCTCCCTTCCAAAACAGCGACAAAAAATAGCACTCGATCACTACACAGTGCTCTCATGGTTCTGCAACAAGGATTTTCTATCACAACCATATATATCAGCATCCATAATTAGGATATATTTTACATAATGGCACTCGATCATGCAGGTTTAGGTCATCCCTCTCCTAAATTAGGATATATTTTAAATATGGAAAGTAGTGTTAATATGTTTTAGGCTTACTATATTGTTCATTATTTAAAATGCAGTGTTAAATTAATACATGATTGTAGGATTGTTCAACGATTTAGGTCTTGTAAGAAATTCTTCTTTTAAATCGATCATATCATATTACAGAAACCTCTCACCATCTCTTCTATTGGCAATTAATATGATAAATCTATAATAAATTTTGAATCTAAATATTTGAATATGTATAACAATGAATTTGCTGATTATACCCTACCTTTTTTCTTCAACCGGATCTTGTAATGCCCAATTTAGAGTGAAGCGATGATAATTGAAATGGCTGCCCTGACAAACACATCCTTTGGCTCAAATGTGAAAGGAAAGGAAAGCGGTGCTACGATAGCTGACCATTCCTACATCTTGCATCAATTAAACCCACAAGGAACCTATGTCCACCTCCCTCCTTCATGTTCATCGGGGGATGGCCCAACAATAACTTCTCGACTTACTAGATCCCCACCCACAACTTCTTGAGCGTGTAATCGATCCGGATTGTTTCGTCGGAATCGGCATGGGAGGAACCACTTCATTCCACGGTTGGAGCACTAGTAGTAGATAGCTAGGATAGCTAACAATTAAACCCACAGGTTCCCTGCAGAGGCGGGATTTTATAATGGCACAGGCAGGATTTTGTAATGGTAGAGGTCAATAAGACGAAGAGGCGGGATTTATGAAATGACTTGGTCTTTTCTTTTCTTTTTTAAGTAATGCCCGCGATCATCAAAATTTCGACGAATGTGGGCACTTTTTCTTACAAAAACCAAATGTCATTTCCAATTCCTTCTCCGTCGAAACCAAATGTTGCATTATCGTTGGAATTCTGATGAAAGCGGGCATTTTTTCAAAAAAAATCAAATTTGATCACAATATACCTTCTCCGTTGGAAACCTTTGTCTGAATTTTAGGCCAAATGTGTTAGTGGAAGGATGATTAGAAATTTCGATAGCCTCCTTGAGCTTCCTCTTGCAATAGTTATTCTCTTTGGTTAATATTTGAGTCTCTTATAGAGGGATATTATGGTCGGTTTCAGTAGAGTGTTCAACAATGGCTGATTTTAGGACCCACTCTTGTCTTATGTCTACGCAATTCTTTTTTATTCTAGTCTCAATAGAATGGCATGTTTCACCAATGTATGGTAGCACACAGTAACAAATCACTTTGTAGTATCCCGCATTAAGGAAGGGGTGTAAAGGGTCCTTGGAGGAAGGGATGCAACTTCTAAGAGTGTAGATGGGTTTGAAGGTGCAATGAAGGCCTTGTTAAGAAGGATCTTGGATATCTTGTTGGAGAGGCTTTTGACATAAGGGACAGAGAATACGAGGGTGGTGGAGGTCCAAGCTTTGGCATGGTTAATCGCTCTAGAAATATGATTACTTTTGTAACCATTTATTTTGAAGAGTAAGGTAAGATGGCCAATTTCATAATCAATATTCTCATCATCACAAATCAAAAAGTCTCTACGGGCCAAGGTTTTAAGGACACCCAATTTTTGAAATGGGTGGTGGTGAGAGGAAGAGTGAAGGTAGAACTTAGTATGGATAGCCTTATGAAAGACCTAGTGATCTAAGGAGTCATCAACCTTCTACGTGAGTAAAATGTCAAGGAAAGGGAGTTCACTATTAGCTTCAATCTCTTTGGTGAATTAAATGAAAGGGGATGTGCTATTTAAGTATGTGTGGATATCCTCAAGTTTCTCATGACCATACAGCCAACAAATGTTGGTGTTATCAACATAGTGTTTCCACCACTTAGGTTTGAGGGGGAAGGAGTGGAGAGCCACTTCCTCAAAATGATCCATGTAGAGTTTGGCCACAGAGGAGATAAGGGTGAACCTGTGGCAACAACATCCACTTGTTCATAGGAAAAACCTTGGAAGGTGAAGAATATGGAACAAAGATAGAATTAAACCAAGGAATTTTGTCTAATGAGCTCGATGGAGTCAGATACAGGTAACTTGGTAAAGAGAGAGACAACATAAAAGCTAACAAGCAGATCATTTTTGTCAAGATTATTATCTTTTATGAAATCCAAAAAGTGGGTAGAGTTTTTAATGTGAAAGGTAGATTTATAGGAGAGGAGAGAAATAAGATTGGGAGAATGATCAAACAATAGTTTTGGAGAACTTACATGACATTGGTAGAAGTAATATAGAATATTTAAAATAATATATATATATATATATAGGTTTTTCATAATATGCATTTTCAAAGGCATTCAAAGAAAAAATTATGGTTGAAATTGTTGTCAGTTGGTTAAATAGAAGAGTCAAAAACGTTGGATTTAAGGAATTAAAATTAGAGCTCTTGGGGATCTTTCCAATAGTGTGAAAAATTTCATATTTTGAGCATCAAATGAAAAGTTAGGCCATACAAAGTTGGAGTAGTAAAATATGTAGTATTTTTTATATTTTTTGGATTTTTGTTGTAATTATCCATATCCAAATTATTCATTTCCAATTCCAAAGTGATGTGGTGACTCTTGGGATTCTTGCAAATTGTATAAACTAATTTTCAAAAGCTAATAAAGTATCTTTTGAGTTGTGCACATCTCTATTTGAGTTTGTTATCAATTTTATTGTGAAAAGTCTATGATACTATAGGTTCTACACTAGGTTTTTTCCTTTGAATTAATAATTCATATTGGACACCCTTGAGATGGAGATCAACCTTGAGAAGAGGTGGGAGCTAGAGAAACTCTAGTAATAACACAATGTGCATTACCTGAATGATCCAACAAAAAATATAATTAAGAAACCTCAAGAATAAATTTATTTACTTATACTTGAGAATACATTAACACATTAGAGGAAATAATATCTTTAAAGTGTAACATAAAAATTATGATTAATAGTATAGAAATAAAAGTAGAATTTATATCTTTCACGATGCTAACAAGAATTCCATTGTAAAAGAATGACCAATATGATCGTATCTATAGGGAGTTCAAGGTCAATCCATTAATAGCACCATATACAAAGAAAAATAGTAGGGTAAAAGTACAAACCTGTGTCACACTTTTACAAAGCAATAGCTAACACAACAATAATTGTTCAATTTCGTCACCATAAAAGTGTCATTTGCATTTTGAATTTGAAGATGATGTAAATTGATGAAATGTGTAAAATTTGTTGAAGTTTAAGTCTACTATTTTTTGAAAAAAAGAATTCAATAATTTATATGTTTGTTTTAGCTTTAAAGTCCATTTTTTATTGCTAAAAAATGCTGAAAAATAGGGGGTTTAGTTCCCACCTCAAAAGAAAATGTAAATCAACCTTTTTTTTTTTTTTTGATTTTGATATCCGTTATAGATCACATATTTATACAATAAATGAAAAAAAAAGAAAAAAATTGATGTATATTTTCTTTGTAATAGCATTTGGAAGTCGAATACACCAGAATTTGACAGTTTTTGTCTCCCACCACAATTTGTCTATTCAGTTTATGATAATGAAAAAACTAAAAATACCCTTTTGGAGAAGACTCTTTCTTCTAGTGAACCATATTTTTTTCAATTTTTTTGAAGTGATTCGATATTGTTTTTTGTTTTTCAAAGCAACATATTATCGAACAAAGGAATACCTAGTTGTAGTATTTTTTTATTTTTTATATATGAAATGTAATCAAAATATTAAAAAAATTATATGAGTAGAATCGTGACTTTGATCTCTACAAAAGGGTATTTTTATTTTTTGTAATAATTTTAATTTACCTATTGAGTTTTGTTGCAAAAGTGCCAAGTTTGAGAAAATCATCATTTTTGTTGATGTGGTTGCAACTTGGCATTCCACATAGGCCGTTTCAGCCGGAAACGTTCTGGTCGAAAGCATTCCGGTCAAAAGGTTTCTGGCTGAAACTATTCCAAAATAGTTCTGGCCAAAACCCTTTCCGACTGGAACTATGAGGGCCGATACGACCGATCGTACAAGATACCGGTCGCTTGAATCACATATAAAAAAGAGTTATTTTTTCCATTCAAAAAGACAAAACAATCAAGTGCGAAAATAGTAAGAGTTATTTTTGCAAAAAATCATTTTTTTTTTCAAATAAAGTGGCATTTTGGAGCGAGTATGAAGATTATAAAGGGGTAAATATTTCTAATTTTATAAAGCGGCGAAGATTTTGAATTTTTTTCGGAAGGCATCTACCCTTTCCAGGTATGTTATTTTAAATTATTTTTTCAATCATTCTTAATTTACTATATTAGATGTTTGTTTTGGAAATTAAATATTTTTTAGATTAAATTTAAAACTTTATTTTTTTATTCGTTAATTACACTTCAATCATTTATTTTCAATTATGTTATCTTAAATTATTTTTTCAATTATTGTTATTAAATCATGTTATTAATGTTATTAAATCATGTTCATTGTACATTGCATAGTCAAATGTAGAATCCAAGTAAACTTAATTTCTTACTCTTTAGATCAATGCTCTTATTTCTTGAATGTTGTTTTTTCATTTTCTAAATTTTAAAAATTGGAGTTTAAGACAAATGATCTAAATGGATGAAATTTACACATGTTTCATTTATTCAATTTAAAAAGTTTAAGAAAACAAAATTATTTATACATTTCATTAATCACATTTTGTTTGTTAAGAACAAGGAAAAGTAACTAGATATAACTTATTTACTATATGAATAGACTAATTCCTATAAATTTGCATACTTAAAATCTAACTAAATATTGAATTTGTAAATATATTTAAACACTTTAATGAAATTGAGTATATATCCAACACTATTTAGTACTGAATTCTATTATATTTTATTTCCTAATACTTGACTCAAATTCTCTATATATTAGCTAAGTGATTTCAAGCAATTAATGTTACTAAATCATGTTCATATGTACATTGCATATAGTCAAATTTATATCAATGCTCCTAAATTTCTTGAGCCTTATTTTTTTCATTTTCTAAATTATAAAAGTTGGACTTCAAGTCAAATGATCTAAATGGATAAAATTTACACATGTTAAGTTTAAGAATACAAAATTATTTATACATTTCACTAATTACATTTTTTCTGTTAAGAAACGAGGAAAAGTAACTTTGATATACAGTCCCTTTTTAGTTCAAAGCACTAAATTTTGAAGATCTGCATATTTGCATGTTTTGTTTTTAGGTTCAATGCACAAAATTTTCAAGATCTAAATATTTTTTGCAACGGAGAATAAGAGGACTAGATCAAGGTTGTATGATAGTAAAAGCGATGATAAGATGAAAGGTCATACAAAATGTAGTCAACAACAATTTGTTGTTGTCAAAGATCAACCTAATGATGTTCAAGAAACATCTACTCAGGCATGAGATGAATTTTTTTTTTCTGGTATGGAAAATTTGATGGAAATGGATGAAAATAGTCTTTTCAATGAAATTCCATCTAAAGATATGATACCTAAAAGCACATTAAAATTGCATTGTAAGAAATTATGGGATGATTATTTTAAAAATAAGTCTATTATTGGAAAAGCATAATTATTTGCTAAGTTATTTAGGAAAAGGGAAATGAAACCTGTTTTGGAGTTGTTGGGTGTTGGTAATAAGAAAAGTTCTCCTCATACATTAGTAAAACAAAGTATAATTAAAAATTCACAAGAAGCATTTAATTGTATTGACAACACAAGTCGAGGTGTTGATTTAAGTGTTGCACATAGAGCATTGATGACTATGATTACTAGTAAGGAATTGACTCGTAGAAAACAAGTTAATGAAATTTCTCAATTAATGCATGTATCTAGAAGAACTATTCAAAGATGCATTAGGAAGAGAAATAGGTTGGATGAAAACATTGAAAAGAATTGGGTAAATATCTGTAGGGTTCCTAGAAAAGACAATTTCTGAAGATATAAAAAGATAGGTCATTGATTATTGGACCAACCAATCTCGTGTTTCTTCCAATAGAAGGGATACTACACAGATGATAGAAGAAGATGGTAAAAAGATTACACATCCAAAACATTTCTTAGATACAACACAAAGTGAATTGTTTGAAGCATTCAAGCAAGAATTTTCAGATGTGAAGATTTGCCAAGGGATGTTTGAGAGATTTTGTCCTTGCTTTGTACACATAAATAAGGTACGTGAAACTTCTTGTTGTCGAAATCATGTTGAATTTCATCTACACTTGTAGTCATATGAGAAGTTCATGGCAACAATTAATCCAAATCTAGTCATTCCTACAAGTACAACACAATTTGTGAAGTCTATTTTATGTGATAAATTAGAAGATTCAGATGAGTTCAAAATACAATGTATAAAAGGTAATGCAATGACTGTAGATTTTTTAGTAAGTTTGTGTTGCAAAATGAGAATATTGATATTCATGCAATAGTTATATGGAAGAGATTTGAATATGAGACATACCAAAGTAAGTCAGGAACTGAATCCAAAAAAATTATGTTGAAAGAGAGTGAATTGCCCTACATTCAGTTTATAGATAGATTTCGTAATATGATATATCCACATATCCAACATTGTCATTATGCAAGATGGCAGGATAAACAGTTTCATGATTCAAAGAATTATTTTCCACCAGGTTGTATTCTTTCAATTGTAGATTTCTCTGAGAACTATACATTTAGTCCTCACACAGAAATTCAAAGTCAATATTATCATTCTGATTAAGTTGCAATATTTGTACAATTTTTCTATAGACATGCACAATTTCATGTGGATGGTATAGAGAGTACTGAAAATGAAGGCATTATCATCAAGGAGGTCCATTTCTATATCAGTGATGATACGTGTCATGATAGGAGCTATGTAGCACATTGTTTTGGAATTTTTTTTGAAGTTATCAAAGATCGTGGGATAGAATGTACACAACATTGGATTTGGTCAGATGGATGTGCCGGTAAGTACATTAGATTTGAAATTGATTACTTAAGTTGATTTTTTTATTATATATGATTTAATTTTATATAACAGGTCAAAATTTTATATATATATATATATATATATATATATATATATATATATATATATATATATATATATATATATATATATATATATATATATATGTTAATCATGTCAGGGCAATTTAAGTCTACAAAAGCTTTTAACTAGTTATTCCTACAACATGCTCAATGTAGCATAAATTTTTTCTGGAACTTCTTTGAGAGTGGACATGGAAAAAGAGAGCATGATGGAGCAGGAGCATGTGTGAAGCGTGCACTTTGCCAACATGAACTGGGTTAGTGCAGGATCAACGGGGGCCAAAAAGTGGCGATGTGAAAAAAATAGCCTTCCTCACTCACCTAAAAATGCGAAAATCCGTGTTGACTTTTTGCTTGGCCTGGGTGTTAGTACACCTTGGCCTGGTAATTACCTATGCAAATCGGATATCGGATAAAATCGGATATCTGATTTTTATTTGTAATTTTAATTTAAAATATATATTATATGTTATGTATTATATTATATATAATATAATATAATATTATATTATATAATATAATATTATATTATATAATATAATATTAAATTATATTATATATTATATAATATTGTATTATATTATATATTATAATATAATATAATATTATATTATATTATTTTATAATATAATATAATATAATATTATATTATTTTATAATATAATATAATATTATATTATATTATTTTATAATATAATATAACATAATATTATATTATATAATATAATATTATATCATATTATATATTATATAATATTGCATTATATTATATATAATATAATAT